>NW_027650160.1:0-72500 GCF_965287045.1 Carcharhinus amblyrhynchos
CACCCCCCCCCTCGCGCCCAGCCCCGCCTCACCCCCCCCCTCGCGCCCAGCCCTGCCTCACCCCCCCCCCGCGCCCAGCCCCGCCTCACCCCCCCCTCGCGCCCAGCCCCTCTCTCTCTTATCCCCCCCACCAGCCCCTCTCTCTCACACGCCCTCTCTCTCCATCCCCGCCCGGCACCCCCCCACCCCCTCTCTCTCCCCCCCACCCTCTTCTCTCACCCCCCCAACCTCCCTCTCTCTCTCACCGCACCCAACGCCCCCCCCCCCCCCCCCCCCTCCCGCTCTCACCACCAGGTAGCCTGTTGATGAGCCAGGTAAGCTGCTTCCTGGAGATGTTGCTCCAGCTCAGGTCCAGGCTGACAGGTAGCCGTTTGCTGATGCTGCCCAGAGCCATGGGGGTGATGGATTTACAGCGACTCAGGTTTATCTTTGTCCATAGCCTCTTGTCACAACACCTGCCCGAGGAGAGGAGAGGGTTAACCCAGCATGGGGGACAGTACAGTAACACGCACCCTCGGGGGGAGCAGGAGTGTTAGCCCGGCAGAGAGACAGCAATGGGAACTCACACCCTGGAGGTGGGCGCTCCAGGGAGATAGGGGTGGCTGTGTGCGCGCGCGTGCGCGTATATACGTGCGCGTGTATGTGTGTATATACATGTGCGTGTATGGGGTACAGAATGCTCTTGCCAGCTACATGCTGTTGCCAAGTTGAATTTGTAAAGTGCGGTCCCTTTACAAGCTGGTTTGGTGTTAATGTTTCCAGGTTTAAAATGCAGAGACACACAGGGTACACAGAGTACAACATTTATAGCAAAAACCAAGCATCAGGGTTGCCTTGGTAACAAGGCTTCACAGGCTTTTGAATTTTGACAGTCTAATCAGTTTAAAGACACTCAGCTACCTGGAACTCTTTCAATTCACTCTTGTTACCAACATCAGGCCAAACATCTGACTCCAAGAAAATTGATAGGTCATCGCAGTTATAAAGAGGAATTTAACAGCCTGCCTTTAGTCCATACAGTCACAGAGGTTTACAGCATGGAAACAGGCCCTTCGGCCCCAACTTGTGCACGCTGCCCTTTTTTTAAACCTCTAAGTTAGTCCCAATTGCCCACATTTGGCCCATATCCCTCTATACCCATCGTACCCATCTAACTGTCTAAATGCTTTTTAAAAGATAAAATTGTAGCCCCCTCTACTACTGCCTCTGGCAGCTCGTTCCACCCTCTGTGTGAAAAAATTGCCCCTCTGGACCCTTTTGTATCTCTCCCCTCTCACCTTAAACCTATGCCCTCTAGTTTTAGACTCCCCTACCTTTGGGGAAAAGATATTGACTATCTCGCTGATCTGTGCCCCTCATTATTTTATAGACCTCTATAAGATCACCCCTCAGCCTCCTACACTCCAGAGAAAAAAGTCCCAGTCTATCCAGCCTCTCCTTATAACTCAATCCATCAAGTCCCGGTAGCATCCTAGTAAATCTTT
Source organism: Carcharhinus amblyrhynchos (assembly GCF_965287045.1). Taxonomy (NCBI): domain Eukaryota; kingdom Metazoa; phylum Chordata; class Chondrichthyes; order Carcharhiniformes; family Carcharhinidae; genus Carcharhinus; species Carcharhinus amblyrhynchos. The sequence goes on from NW_027650160.1 coordinate 1,485, forward strand.
TCTGCACTCTTTCTAGTTTAATAATATCCTTTCTATAATAGGGTGACCAGAACTGTACACAGTATTCCAAGTGTGGCCTTATCAATGTCTTGTACAACTTCAACAAGACGTCCCAACTCCTGTATTCAATGTTCTGACCGATGAAACCAAGCATGCCAAATGCCTTCTTCACCACTCTGTCCACCTGGGACTCCACTTTCAAGGAGCTATGAACCTGTCCCCCTAGATCTCTTTGTTCTGTAACTCTCCCCAACGCCCTACCATTAACTGAGTAAGTCCTGCCCTGGTTCAATCGACCAAAAATACATCACCTCGCATTTGTTTAAATTAAACTCCATCTGCCATTCGTCAGCCCACTGGCCCAATTGATCAAGATCCCATTACAATTGGAGATAATTTTCTTCACTGTCCACTCTGCCACCAATCTTAGTGCCATCTCCAAACTTACTAACCATGCCCCCTATATTCTCATCCAAATCATTAATATAAATGACAAATAACAGTGGGCCCAGCACTGATCCCTGAAGCACACCGCTGGTCACAGGTCTTCAGTTTGAAAAACAACCCTCTACAAACACCCTCTGGTTTCTGTCATCAAGTTAATTTTGTCTCCATTTAGATCCCTCACCCTGGATCCCGTGAGATTTAACTTTATGCAACAACCTACCATGCGGTACCTTGTCAAAGGCCTTGCTAAAGTCCATGTAGACAACACCAACTACACTCGTCTACCTTCTTGGTTCAGCTGAAGGGCTGCCACCTCTCACCACCTAGTGAGTGAAAGAGAGGCTCCCTGCCAGTTTAAAATTATTTCTTACGAGAACTCTGTCTATCTAACAAAGGGGTGCCAAAAATCAGAAACAGCTTCCAGACAGCAGAAGAACTCAAAGTTTTCCACAGCCACACAATCTGGTTGTATATATTTTTTTTTGAGTAACAAAATTCTGTTTTTTTTGGTTACTGAAATGGTCCTTGTATTTATTTGAACAGCATTCCAGTAGAATTTTCTTTTAATCAATATGTTACTTGGCAAGTTAGTTCCCGATTGATTAGATAACTTATTTATTCACAAAGCGAGTGTTGGATATTTCTGTTAATAAATGTCTCAACATTAACAAAGGACATTCACACCTCCCCACACAGTTTAACAGATGATGAAGTGAGGGATTCCTCTGGAGGATTTGGCGTGGCTTCTTTAAAGAGAGAAATTAACCTCTGCACCGTAACAGTACTCACCACTTGCTCCAAGCTTTGCACACTCTCATGCACACACACAGTTCCTTCTGCGTCAGGTAGCGGAAGACAGACATCCAGAGGTGCCTCTGCATCATGTGATCCTCAGGAGGGGTGTCGGAGGAGGGTGAGGGGTTGTCCCGCTGGCATTGGCAGTCAGACTGCCAGCTGAACACACGGGTGTCTGCTGTAGGCTAGAGCCGGGCGTCCGGTGATGCGCAGTGGCACCGTTGAAGTCTCCGGGAGACCGGTGGAGGCGCACCGTCAGCAGCGAGCCCCGAATCTTGGCCTTCTCGATCTCGGAGAGTTGGCGGTGGTGGGAGGTGCCGCTGCCCGAGGGGGGGTCCAGGCATCGCCTCAGCTGTCGCTGGTGGAAGCGTTCTGAGCGACCAGGCCTCAGGCTGTCCTTGCTGGAGCCGGGCCGGGGGGTAAGGGGCTAAAGCCAGGTCCTCACGGTTCCTCAATGGCCTCAGAATCTTGGTCCGGACCGGAGATTCCAGGCTGTTCTCAGCTTTCCGCTTCTGTACACGGGGAAAAGAGGGAAAAGGAGCTTCAATACTGAACACCCAGGGGAAGGGGCTTCAATACTGAAAAGTCACACACACCAGGGCATGAACAAATGTACAGATTCATAGGAGCAGACCACTCAGCCCTGGAGTATCCCTGCTACCCCTTTTCAATAAGATCATGGCTGATCTAATTGTAACCGTGACAGCCACATCCCTGCCAACCCTCTACAACAATCCTCTTCACTATTAACCACCTGCCAGTCTTGGTGCCATCTGCAAACTTGCTTAACATTCCCCGCACTCTCTCATTTCGGTCTGTAACAAACAATACTGGATTCTTGTGATACACCATGGGACACCATCCTCCAGTCGCTCAAACAGCCTCCTACCACCTCCTGTTACATAAGAACATAAGAAATAGGAGGAGTAGGCCATCTGGGCCCTTCGAGCCTGCCCCGCCATTCAATAAGATCATGGCTGATCTGTCGTGGCTCAGTTCCACTTTCCCGCCCTCTCCCCATAACCCTTAATCCCCTCTCTTATCAAAAACCCATCAACCCGCGTCTTAAAAATATTTAGCGAGGCAGCCTCCACCACTTCAACGGGCAGAGAATTCCAGAGATTCACCACCCTTTGAAGTGAAGAAGTTCCTCCTCAACTCCGTTCTAAACCGCACCCCCCCCCCTTATCTTGAGGCTGTGCCCCCTAGTCCTACTGTCTTTTTTGAGCGGGAAGAGTCTCTCCACCTCTATCCTATCCATCCCATTCATCATCTTATACGTCCCAATGAGATCTCCCCTCATTCTTCTAAACTCTAACGAGTACAAGCCTAGTTTATTCAGCCTCTCCTCATAGCTCAACCCCCTCAACTCCGGTATCAGCCTAGTAAACCTCCTCTGCACTCCCTCCAAGGCCAAAATATCTTTGCGCAGGTGCGGCGCCCAAAACTGCACACAGTACTCCAGCTGCGGCCTCACCAATGCCCTATACAGCTGCAGCAAGACCTCCCTACTTTTATATTCAATCCCCCTCGCTATGAAGGCCAGCATCCCATTCGCCTTCCTGACCACCTGCTGCACCTGCAAGCTGGGTTTTTGTGACTCATGCACAAGGACCCCGAGGTCCCTCTGCACCGTCGCCAGTTTCTCATCCAGCTGCAGGCTGGAGTGCAGCACGATGGCACAGTGGTTCGCGCTGCTGCCTCTCAGCACCAGGGACCCGGGTTCGATTCTCAGTTTGGGTCATTGCCTGCGTGGAGTCTGCACATTCTCCCCATGTCTGTGTGGGTTTCCTCCAGTTTCCTCCCCCAGTCCAAAGATGTGCAGGTTAGGGGGATTGGCCATGCTAAATTGCCCCTCAGTGTCAGGGAGTCTAGCTAGGGTAAATGTGTGGGGTTGCGGGAATAGTGCCTGGGTGGGACTGTGGTTGGTGCAGGTTTGATGGGCCGAATGGTCTTGTTCTGCACCGTAGGATTCTATGACCTCACCGAGTTTCCCTCGATTCTGTTCTCAGCCAGTTCTCCCATGTGGGACCTTGTCAAAAGCTTGGCTGAAACAAAACAAAAATCAACTGAACTTCCCTCAGCCGCACTCAATCAGATTCTCAGAAAACTCCAAGGAATTCCTTAGGCGTCTCCCTGTCCTGACCAAGCCGTGCTGACTATCCCTGGATAACCCGCGCCTTTCCGAGTGGAGTTAATTCTCTCCTTGGGAATTTCGTCCCGTGCACCGATGTTGAGACTCAGCTGTCTGTAACCTTCTGGCTCATCTCGATCACCCCGGGAGCAGGACATCCCGACTTTTGAAATCAATTCCCCTCACGATAAACAACGACATTCCATCGCCTTTCCCAATGACTCACTGTTCCTGTGTTCCAGCCTTCTGTGATTCATGCAGCAGGACACCCAGATCCCTCTGTAAGCTCTCACTGTTTAGACAATAAGCTTCTTTATGATTCTTCTTGTCAATATGGACCATTCACACTTTCCCGCACGATACTCTGCATGCCAGAGCTTTGTCCACTCACTGCACCAGCGTCCCTTTGATCTTCTTCACACTGTACTGTTTTACTGACTCTCATATCGCTCGCAGCTTGACGGTTTATCATCATTTGGCTACTTGTGCAGCCGCTGACACACACTCAGGGCTGCCCAGTACTGGAATCATCTCCCAGGGGACAGAGTGTATTTTGCAAGCGTAGCCTCACTTCCTCTGGGGAGAAGCAAAAACAGGAACAGGAACATGCTCAAGCCTGTTCCCCTTTTTTCAGTTATCCGGAAGTGTACAGCTCCCTGCTGCTTTCCATGTAGAATCCTTACACTGCAGAGGGAGGCCACGTGGCCTATGGGGGCTGCATCAAATCTCTGACAGAGCATCGCACCCAGGCCCTATCCCCACAGTCCCACTCACTTACCACGGCCAATCCACCAAAGCTGTACACCTTTGGACTGTGGGAGGAAACCCACGCAGACACAGGGAGACTGTGCAGACTCCAGATAGTTGATGCGGGAGTGGAACCAGGGTGCCTGGCGCTGTGAGGCAGCCAGGTTAACCACTGTCAATGTCCCGACAGGATTCAACCCGTCACCATACTTTCTTTCTGAAGCTCACGGCAACCCTTTGAAAGGGAGAGTGGGACTAGAAGCTTCCACAAGTGGCCTCTCTTTCAGCCGTACCCAACCTCGGCACAAGCTGCAGATTGCTGAAACTCAAAGGCAAGTTTATACAGTCAAATTCAACATCAAACCACTTACTGTTCGGAGGATCTGTTCCCTCACCAACTTTATCTGTGAATAGACAACGAAGCAAAGGACAATGAGGACAGGCTGAGAAGCGAATAACACATTCCAAACCCACAGAGCGGGGAGCAGCGGCACTCCCTCGGCACTGACCCTCCCACAGTGCGGCACTCCCTCGGCACTGACCCTCCCACAGTGCGGCACTCCCTCGGCACTGACCCTCCCACAGTGCGGCACTCCCTCGGCACTGACCCTCCCACAGTGCGGCACTCCCTCGGCACTGACCCTCCCACAGTGCGGCACTCCCTCGGCACTGACCCTCCCACAGTGCGGCACTCCCTCGGCACTGACCCTCCCACAGTGCGGCACTCCCTCGGCACTGACCCTCCCACAGTGCGGCACTCCCTCGGCACTGACCCTCCCACAGTGCGGCACTCCCTCGGCACTGACCCTCCCACAGTGCGGCACTCCCTCGGCACTGACCCTCCCACAGTGCGGCACTCCCTCGGCACTGACCCTCCCACAGTGCGGCACTCCCTCGGCACTGACCCTCCCACAGTGCGGCACTCCCTCGGCACTGACCCTCCCACAGTGCGGCACTCCCTCGGCACTGACCCTCCCACAGTGCGGCACTCCCTCGGCACTGACCCTCCCACAGTGCGGCACTCCCTCGGCACTGACCCTCCCACAGTGCGGCACTCCCTCGGCACTGACCCTCCCACAGTGCGGCACTCCCTCGGCACTGATCCTCCCACAGTGCGGCACTCCCTCGGCACTGACCCTCCCACAGTGCGGCACTCCCTCGGCACTGACCCTCCCACAGTGCGGCACTCCCTCGGCACTGACCCTCCCACAGTGCGGCACTCCCTCGGCACTGACCCTCCCACAGTGCGGCACTCCCTCGGCACTGACCCTCCCACAGTGCGGCACTCCCTCGGCACTGACCCTCCCACAGTGCGGCACTCCCTCGGCACTGACCCTCCCACAGTGCGGCACTCCCTCGGCACTGACCCTCCCACAGTGCGGCACTCCCTCGGCACTGACCCTCCCACAGTGCGGCACTCCCTCGGCACTGACCCTCCCACAGTGCGGCACTCCCTCGGCACTGACCCTCCCACAGTGCGGCACTCCCTCGGCACTGACCCTCCCACAGTGCGGCACTCCCTCGGCACTGACCCTCCCACAGTGCGGCACTCCCTCAGCACTGACCCTCCCACAGTGCGGCACTCCCTCAGCACTGACCCTCCCACAGTGCGGCACTCCCTCAGCACTGACCCTCCCACAGTGCGGCACTCCCTCAGCACTGACCCTCCCACAGTGCGGCACTCCCTCAGCACTGACCCTCCCACAGTGCGGCACTCCCTCAGCACTGACCCTCCCACAGTGCGGCACTCCCTCAGCACTGACCCTCCCACAGTGCGGCACTCCCTCAGCACTGACCCTCCCACAGTGCGGCACTCCCTCAGCACTGACCCTCCCACAGTGCGGCACTCCCTCAGCACTGACCCTCCCACAGTGCGGCACTCCCTCAGCACTGACCCCCCGACAGCGCGGCACTCCCTCAGCACTGACCCCCCGACAGCGCGGCACTCCCTCAGCACTGACCCCCCGACAGCGCGGCACTCCCTCAGCACTGACCCCCCGACAGCGCGGCACTCCCTCAGCACTGACCCCCCGACAGCGCGGCACTCCCTCAGCACTGACCCTTTTTCGAGCGTTCTGTTCTGCTGCTGCCAGTTTCTTCTTCCTCAGAAGGAGGTAGTCGAATTTTTTGCGTTTGGACAGAACTTCCAGACGGCGCCTGGCAACCTCGATGGCCTGGACCCTCCGGCTGTGTTCCTCCTGTTTCCTGATGGCCTCTGCTATCTGCCGCTGCCTCACAATCTCACTGCTGTCCTTCGGACTTAACCCCTTCTTCGCCTGGGGGCGGGAGACGGGGGAGCAGGGGGCGGGGAGGAGGTGGGTAGGGGAGGTGGGTAGGGAAGGTGGGGGAGACATGTTAATCTCATGGCATTCGCTTCCTGTCACTAATCTCCAAAAGCCACACTGAGCTGACTGCTCCTGATTCAGGGGTAGTTTCACTCCCTCCCTGCTGCACCCACCCACATTGCCAAACTCCCCCTCACACTCACCAGGGCCAGTTTCTGTCGATCCTGTTTCACACATTTCGGACACTCCCAGCAGTTCGGCAGCTCCTTACTGATGATTCCCAAAGAAATGTTCATCTGTCATTGGGTCAAAGATGAAAGGTCAGCAGCTGGACACCACCTTTTATTCCCCTCCCGTCCCCCCCCAACAAGGTCCACAGATCCTGAAAGTGGAAAAGCTGGGGAAGAAAGGTGTGCTTGCCTTCATCGGCCGGGGCACTGAGTTTAAAAATTGGCAAGTCGTGTTGCAGCTTTATAGAACCTTAGTGAGGCTGCACTTGGAATATAGTGTTCAATTCTGGTCGCCACACTACCAGAAGGATGTGGAAGCTTTGGAGAGGGGACAGAAAAGATTTCCCAGGATGTTGCCCCTGGTACGGAGGGCATTAGGTATGAGGAGAGGTTGGAGAAACTTGGTTTGTTCTCACTGGAACGATGGAGGTTGAGGGGAGACCTGATAGGAGTCTACAAGATTATGAGAGGCACGGACAGAGTGGATAGTCAGAAGCTTTAGTTCAGTCGGGGCAGCATGGTCAGTGCAGGCTTGGAGGGGCCTGTTCCTGTGCCGTGCCGTTCCATGTTCAAGCAACCACACCACCTGAGCCCCCCCACCCCCGCAGCGTCGCCCTCCCACCACCCCCCCCCCCCAACACTGCAGCGTCACCCTCCCCCCTCCTCCCCACCCTCCTTCATCACCTTCAGGCAGCCAGGGTGCACAATCTCACTGCAGGATGAGCATTCCATCAGCGTCCCGCGAACAGTGTTGTGCTCCCCCTCAGCGTTCTGTCCCACCTCCTCACAGATCATACACAGAGCCGTGTGCGGCAGGATAGGCTGTGAGAGAGAGACAGAGGACAAAACAGCACGTTAACCGGGGCAGAAGGGGGGAGGAGAGGCACCCGCACGCTCCCCACACACACACCCACACCCCTCCACACACACACCCGCGCGCTCCCCCCCTCCACACACACACGCGCGCTCCCCATCCCCCCCACCACACGCTCCCCATCCCCCCCAACCTCGCGCTCCCCATCCCCCCCCAACCACACGCTCCCCATCCCCCCTCGCTCATGCCCCCCCACTCCCCATCCCTCCCCCACTACCCATCCCTCCCCATCTCCAGCCCCCCACTCCCCATCCCCCCCCAACTCCCCCCCCCCCCCCCGCCCCCCGATACTCCCCCACTACCCCCCCGCCCCCTCCCCCCTGACTTACTGCTTCACACTGCCTGAGGACACAGGACTGCTTCATCCTCCCGGGACCCCCGAACTTCTTCATGTCGCGGCAGTAATGGCAGACCCCACACTCGGTGCGCCGGCACGACTCACACCTCTTGCACCTCGTCCTCCGGCGCCGTGACCCCGGGGTGGGCTTCAACATGGGGGGCTTAATGATGGGCAGGGGGGGCGGGCGAGGCTTCGGACGGCTCGGGGGCTTGGTCTGAGGCAGGGGGTGGGGGGGGTGGTGGGAGAGAGAGAGAGAACGGGTGATTAATCAGACAGGTAGAATCACACCCAAACCCCACACAAGGCCTGACCCTGACCCCCACCCCGCCAGGGAGACCCTCCTCACCTTGTCTCGCTTCTTTGGCCACCTGATGATTGGAGATCCTGAGCAAGCCAGCTTCGGGTCATCATTCATATGATCTTCCAGAACTTTCTGCAACGGAGAGGGAGAGAGACAGGAATGTGTCAGGGCAGCATCACAACTGGATACTCACACTCACACGCCAGCTCCGAACCCCACACCAAAACCGCCAGCGCCGGGGGCCAGCGCCGCAGCAATGCACTGTCGGAAGGTCAGAGCCGACGGGAGGGTGGGAAGCTCAGTCCATCTAACCTGCATCTCTCGGAGCAGCGAGTCAGGATCTAGCAGTCCGGATGGGACACATCTCTTGTGCTCGGGCAGTGACTGCAACTTTTCAAGGAGTGCCTGAAGACCAGTCTGCTCAAAGTGGGTCAGGTGGATCCAGTGCTCAAAGGGAGAATCCTGGGAGCCCACCGACCCCGCTCCACTATCCAGGGACTCCGATGAGGGGCTCCTCTTGAGGCTCCGGCTCAGGCCTCGGATGCTCGGCAGGAGGCCATTGCGGTCTGCTGATACGTCCGAGTGTGCCTTGCGTAGTGACAAGCGGATCCTCTCGCCAACTTCCTCATTCTCTTCCTCCTCCTCCTCCTTCACACCATCACCATTCTCAGTGTTATCAGAGTCTGTGTCATCATCTGCAGAGACAAGGGATCAGTATTAGCGCATCATAGCAGAGTACAGATATCTCCCTGAGAGAGAGAGAGAGGGGACTGAGAGACACCAGTCAGTGTACAGATATCTCCCTGAGAGAGAGAGAGAGAGGGGACTGAGAGACACCAGTCAGTGTACAGATATCTCCCTGAGAGAGAGAGGGGACTGAGAGACACCAGTCAGTGTACAGATATCTCCCTGAGAGAGAGGGGACTGAGAGACACCAGTCAGTGTACAGATATCTCCCTGAGAGAGAGAGGACTGAGAGACACCAGTCAGTGTACAGATATCTCCCTGAGAGAGAGAGGACTGAGAGACACCAGTCAGTGTACAGATATCTCCCTGAGAGAGAGGGGACTGAGAGACACCAGTCAGTGTACAGATATCTCCCTGAGAGAGAGAGAGGGGACTGAGAGACACCAGTCAGTGTACAGATATCTCCCTGAGAGAGAGAGAGAGAGGGCTGAGAGACACCAGTCAGTGGACAGATATCTCCCAGAGAGAGAGAGAGGACTGAGAGACACCAGTCAGTGTACAGATATCTTCCTGAGAGAGAGAGAGGGGACTGAGAGACACCAGTCAGTGTACAGATAAGAACATAAGAAATAGGAGCAGGAGTAGGCCATCTAGCCCTTCGAGCCTGCCCCGCCATTCAATAAAATCATGGCTGATCTGAAGTGGCTCAGTTCCACTTTCCCGCTTTCTCTCCATAATCCTTAATTCCCTTGCCTACCAAAAACCTATCTACCCAAGTCTTAAATATATTTAGCGAGGTAGCCTCCACCACTTCAACGGGCAGAGAATTCCAGAGATTCACCACCTTTTCAGTGAAGAAGTTCCTTCTCAACTCTGTTCTAAACCGCCCCCCTGCTTATCTTGAGGCTGTGCCCTCTAGTCCTACTGTCCTTTCTGAGCAGGAAGAACCTCTCCACCTCTATCCTATCCATTTCCTTCATTATCTTATATGTCTCAATGACATCCCCGCTCATCCTTCTAAACTCTAACGAGCACAAGCCCAGTCTATTCAGCCTCTCTTCATAGCTCAACCCCCTCAACTCCGGTATCAGCCTAGTGAACCTCCTCTGCACTCCCTCCAAGGCCAAAGTATCCTTGCGTAAGTACGGCACCCAAAACTGCACACAGTACTCCAGCTGCGGCCTCACCAGTGCCCTGTACAGTTGCAGCAAGACCTCCCTACTTTTATATTCAATCCCCTCGCTATGAAGGCCAGCATCCCATTCGCCTTCCTGACCACCTGCTGCACCTGTCGGCTGGGATTTTGCGACTCATGCACAAGGACCCTGAGGTCCCTCTGCACCGTAGCATGCTGCAGCTTTTCGCCCTGTAAGTAGTAGTCCCTCCTATTATTCCTACCAAAGTGGATAACCTCACACTTGCCAACACTGTATTCCATCAGCTAGGTCCTCGCCCACTTGCTCAGCCTATCTAGATCTCTCTGCAGACTTTCCACACCTTCCGCACAATTTGCTTTTCCACTTATCTTTGTGTCATCGGCAAATTTCGACACCATACACTCGGTTCCCTCCTCCAGATCATCTATATAAATGGTAAATAGTTGAGGCCCCAGCACCAATCCCTGGGGCACTCCACTAGTCACCAGCCGCCAATCCGAATAGCACCCATTGACACCCACTCTCTGCCTCCTATTTGACAGCGAATCCCCTATCCATGCTAACACCTTACCCCCAACTCCATGCCCCCTAACCTTCTGTAACAACCTTTTGTGCAGCACCTTATCAAACGCCTTCTGAAAATCGAGAAACACCACATCCACCGGTTCCCCTCTGTCTACCGCACTAGTCACATCCTCATAGAATTCCAATAAATTCATCAGACACGACTTCCCCTTAACGAATCCGTGCTGCGTCTGCTCTATTAAACAATTCTCCTCAAACTGCCTCGCTATTTTCTCTTTGATGACGGATTCAAGCATTTTTCCAACAACAAATGTTAAACTAACCGCCTTATAATTCCCTCCCTTTTGCCTGCTACCCTTCTTAAACAACGGCGTAACATTAGCCGTTTTCCAATATCTCCCTGAGAGACAGAGAGGGGGGACTGAGAGACACCAGTCAGTGTACAGATATCTTCCCTGAGAGAGAGAGGGGGCTGAGAGACACCAGTCAGTGTACAGATATCTCCCTGAGAGAGAGGGGACTGAGAGACACCAGTCAGTGTACAGATATCTGCCTGAGAGGAGGAGGAGAGGGGACTGAGAGACACCAGTCAGTGTACAGATATCTCCCTCAGAGAGAGAGAGAGAGAGAGGGGACTGAGAGACACCAGTCAGTGTACAGACATCTCCCTGAAAGAGAGGGGGGCCTGGGGGTATGGGGGTGTGTCTCTTACCAGGAAAGTTCGGGCCAGTTCTGGAGCGCGCTGATTATTTTTTACTCATTCAATGATGGATGTCATTGGCTGGGCCAGTATTTATTGCCCATCCCTAGTTTCCCTTGGAGGGTAGTTGAGAGTCACCCACATTGCTGTGTCTCTGGAGTCACATGTAGGCCAGACCGGGGTAAGGACGGCAGATTTCCTTCCCTAAAGGGAACCAGATGGGTTTTTCCGACAATGGGTCATCAGTAGATTCAAAATTCCAGATATTTTTCATTGAATTCAAATTCCACCATCTGCCGTGGCGGGATTCGAACCCGGGTCCCCAGCTGCGTTTCTGGATTAATGTTCTAGCCATAATACCAGTAGGCCATCATCTCCCCGGGGAGGGAGGAGAGACCCCCCCCCACCCCGTCTCCGAGTTTCAGAGTGTTTCCATCGGCACAGGGGTGGGTTGCGGGGAACAGGCTGTGACGTGAAGCTGAGGCAAGGGGAAGAGGACAGGAACTCACCAACAAGCTGCGACTCCCTCTGGAACTGTTTGGTGAGGTATGAACATTTGGTCAGGAAGAAGACATATCTCTCTACCACGTACCAGCACATCTCAAAATAAAATGGGTAGCGGAACTTGGAGGGGACCTGCCGGAGAGAACGGCACGTCACTCAGGGCTACCAGACACTCACCAACCACCCCCTCCCCAAAACCCAAAACCTTCCCCCCTCCCCAAAACCCAAAACCTTCCCCCCTCCCCAAAACCCAAACCCTTCCCCCCTCCCCTAAACCCAACCCTTCCCCCCTCCCCAAAACCCAAACCCTCCCCCTCCCCAAAACACAAACCCTTCCCCCCTCCCCAAAACACAAACCCTTCCCCCCTCCCCAAAACCCAAAACCTTCCCCCCTCCCCAAAACCCAAAACCTTCCCCCTCCCCAAAACACAAACCCTTCCCCCTCCCAAAACCCAAAACCTTCCCCCCTCCCCAAAACCCAAAACCTTCCCCCCCTCCCCAAAACCCAAAACCTTCCCCCCTCCCCAAAACCCAAAACCTTCCCCCCTCCCCAAAACCCAAAACCTTCCCCCCCTCCCCCAAAACCCAAAACCTTCCTCCCTCCCCAAAACCCAAAACCTCCCCCCTCCCCAAACCCAAAACCTTCCCCCCTCCCCAAAACCCAAAACCTTCCCCCCTCCCCAAACCCAAAACCTTCCCCCCTCCCCAAAACCCAAACCCTTCCCCCCTCCCCAAAACCCAAACCCTTCCCCCCTCCCCAAAACACAAACCCTTCCCCCCTCCCCAAAACACAAACCCTTCCCCCCTCCCCAAAACCCAAAACCTTCCCCCGTCCCCAAAACCCAAAACCTTCCCCCTCCCCAAAACCTTCCCCCCTCCCCAAAACCCAAAACCTTCCCCCGTCCCCAAAACCCAAAACCTTCCCCCTCCCAAAACCTTCCCCCCTCCCCAAAACCCAAAACCTTCCCCCCTCCCCAAAACCCAAAACCTTCCCCCCTCCCCAAAACCCAAACCCTTCCCCCCTCCCCAAAACCCAAACCCTTCCCCCTCCCCAAAACACAAACCCCTTCCCCCCTCCCCAAAACACAAACCCTTCCCCCCTCCCCAAAACCCAAAACCTTCCCCCGTCCCCAAAACCTTCCCCTCCTCCCCAAAACCTTCCCCTCCTCCCCAAAACCCAAAACCTTCCCCCCTCCCCAAAACCCAAAACCTTCCCCCCTCCCCAAAACCCAAAACCTTCCCCCCTCCCCAAAACCCAAAACCTTCCCCCTCCCCAAAACCCAAAACCTTCCCCCCTCCCCAAAACCCAAAACCTTCCCCCCTCCCCAAAACCTTCCCCCCTCCCCAAAACCCAAAACCTTCCCCCTCCCCAAAACCCAAAACCTTCCCCCCTCCCCAAAACCCAAAACCTTCCCCCCTCCCCAAAACCCAAAACCTTCCCCCCTCCCCAAAACCTTCCCCCCTCCCCAAAACCCAAAACCTTCCCCCCTCCCCAAAACCTCTCCCCTCCACCCTGCCGCACCGACCGGCCCCCTCTCCCACCACCACCACCACTGGGCTGACCAACACCCACGCCCCCACACTCCCCCTCACCCTCGTCCTGTCCTCAATGTTGTGAATGCGGAGCTGCGTCGGGATGTTGAAGCTGTGCAGAAAATTCCCCCCGAACACCAGCGTGTCCTCCGGCGTGTAAACAGCGTGGATCCACCCTGTAAGGGGGGGGGGGGAAACAGAGGGGATACAGTTAGAAGTACTGTTTCTGGTGCGCCATACAGACAACGCATACTGTTCATAGAGTGCACACATGGCTCCGGTTTCCTCCCATAGTCTGTGCAGCTTAGGGTGGATTTGCCACGATAAATTGCGCGAGTGTCAGAGGAATTTGCAGGGTAAATATAAACTAACAGAAAACAAAATTACAGCACAGGAACAGGCCCTTCAGCCCTCCAAACCTGCACCAACTGAACTAAAACCCCCTCCCCATCCGGGGACCCTATCCCTCTATTCCCATCCTATTCATGGATTTGTCCAGACGCCTCTTAAAACTCACTATCGTATCCGCTCCCACTCCCTCCCCCGGCAGTGAGTCCCAGGCACCCACCCCCCTCTGTGTAAAAAATCTGCCTTGTACATCTCCTTTAAACCTTGCCCCTCGCACCTTAAACCTGTGCCCCCGAGTAATTGACTCTTCCACCCTGGGAAAAAGCTTCTGACTATCCACTCTGTCCGTGTCTCCCATAATCTTGTAGATTTCTATCAGGTCTCCCCTCAACCTCCAGTGAGAACAAACCAAGTTTCTCCAACCTCTCCTCATAGCTAATGCCCTCCGTACCAGGCAACATCCTGGTAAATCTTTTCTGTCCTCTCTCCAAAGCCTCCACATCCTTCTGGTAGTGTGGCGACCAGAATTGAACACTATATTCCAAGTGCGGCCTCACTAGGGTTCTATAAAGCTGCAACATGACTTGCCAATTTTTAAACTCAGTGCCCCGGCCGATGAAGGTAAGCATGCCGTATGCCTTCTTGACTACCTTCTCCACCTGCATTGCCACTTTCAGTGACCTGTGTACCTGTACACCCAGATCCCTCTGCCTATCAATACTCTGAAGGGTTCTGCCATTTACTGTATATTTCCGATCTGTATTAGACCTCCCAAAATGCATTAACTCACATTTGTCTGGATTAAACTCCATCTGCCATCTCTCCGCCCAAGTCTCCAACTGATCTATATCCTGCTGTACCCTCTGATGGTCCTCATTGCTATCCACAAATCCACCATCCATAGTGTCATCCGCAGACTTACTAATCAAACCAGTTACACTTTCCCCAAATCATTTATATACATTATGAACAGCAAAGGTCCCAGCACTGATCCCTGAGGAACAACACTTGTCACAGCCCTCCATTCAGAAACACACCCTTCCACCGCTACCCTCTGCCTTTTTTGACCGAGCCAGTTTTGAGAGGTTACGGGAGGGCTGGGTGGAAATGTAGTCAGTGTAGACCTGATGGGCCGAATGGCCTCCTTCTGCACTGTAGCATTTGGCCCATCAAGTCTGCACCGACACTAATCCTACTCAGCCCCTATCCCCATAACCCCATATACTTACCCTGTAAGTCCCTGAGACACTCAGGCAATTTATTATGGCCAATCCACCTAACCCGCACATTTTTTGGACCGTGGGGGGTAACTGCAGCAGCCGGCGGAGACCCACACAGACACGGGGAGAACGTGCAGACTTTGCACAGACAGTGACCCAAGCCGGGAACTGAACCCGGGTCCCTGGCGCTGTGAGGCAACAGCACTAACCAATGTGCCACCCCAATTAGGAGCAGGGAGACTGAGTCCTCAAACTTCACAACCTGAGAAATGCGAGCTCTGCAACGAAAGACACAAACCACCAACTGCAGACACGGCTGACTGTGCAGTGTGGCTGGGAAGAAGCTGACATTCACATCATATCATCATCCCCAGGTATGAAGAAAGCTGAGATGATCATGGTGCAGACAGAGAGTCTCTGATATCAGGGTGGATGGGGTGACCATCCTGAAGGAGATGTTTGATGTTAAGTTTCATTCTCAGAATCCCCCCTGCTCTCCCCCAGGGGTCCCGCTGTGCTTACCTGAGGGAATGAGGAAGGTGTAGCCCTGTTTGAGTTCAATTCGCTGGCACTTCTCCACCTTGTCCCCCAGGAAGATGTCTCCTTGCTTCCCGGACAGCACCCAGCTCTCGTAGATCTCCAGGTTGAGGGGAGTGGGGGGGATGAGCCAGAAGATCTGTGGAGACAGGAAGTGAGAGGCACTGACCAGGGTGTTCAGGGCTGGTCCGCGGGGCAGGGGAGAGGCACTGCCAGGGGGTGGGGGGGGGTGGGGGGGGAGCTCAGGGCTGTTCCGCGGAGCAGGGGTGGGCAGGGGAGGGGCTGCTGGCCTACCTTGCCACCTCGGTGAATATGATACCACACTGATGTGCCACCAAAATCCACATGGAAATCCGTGTAGCAGCCTCGTACACTCATTAAACAGTACCTGCCGCAAGAGAGAGAGAGAGAGAAGCAGGTAAAACACCCACTCGAACACACTTACTGCCTTAGTGGGGTTTGGGGAATCTGAAGGAAATACACTGGCACGCAGATCGGTGTGACGCCCCCACCCACCGCACCCCCCCCCCCCAACTCCTGGCACACCTCCACAGCCCCTCAGACTCGATGCTACAAGAGGGTGGGTAATCTGCAGGAATTCCCACCGCACCGCGCCGCGGGTGAACGAACGTACTTCCGGACTTTCGGATATTTCATTTCCGTGATGGCATTGGTCGACTCAGTCTGCTTCTCCTTGAGGTGGCGGGGCCAAATGTTATCCACCCAGTCCACCAGGTCCACCTGCAGCACAAAGCACAGCGACATATCAGAGGCAGCAACACAGGGACGGGGGGAGAAAGAGAGAGAGAGAATCTGGGAGGAAGGGGCACAAAGAGAAAGAAAGAGGGGGACACAGAGAGAGAGACAGACAGACAGACAGGGAGTCTAGGTGGAGAGTACCACACATCCCGATGCCTCGAGATGCTATGTAGTGGTGAGACCCTGCCTACATGGAGGGACATCAATAGGAACAGAAGCAGACCATTTGAGGGCGAGGGATGCTGAGGCAGCTCTGTCGCTCTGCGCTGTCTCACCGTGGCGGGGCGGGTGGGTCAGGGAGGGGGCGTGGGGAAGGGGAGACACTGGGGCTCTCTGTCGCTCTGCACTGTCTCACCGTGGCGGGGCGGGTGGGTCAGGGAGGGGGCGTGGGGAAGGGGAGACACTGGGGCTCTCTGTCGCTCTGCGCTGTCTCACCGTGGCGGGGCGCTGGACGATGTTCTCCAGTTTGGTGTGACTGAACTCCAAGCTGATGACGTTGTAAAGTTTCTCTCTCTCCGCAGCCGGGGTCTCATAGTATTTCACCCACTGTGCCATTGTCATCTCAATGCCCTTCTGTGTGTTCACATCCATCACATCCACCATCCTCCGGCTCCCTGCACAACACAAACACACAACCAATCAGGGGGAGAAACAGGCCATTCAGCCCTTCCAGTCTGTTCAATCCGATCACAGCTGATCTCTCCCTGCTCTCCAATCCGCCTCCCTCCTGTCCCCCAGATCCCTTTACATAAGAACATGAGAAATAGGAGCAGGAGTAGGCCATCTAGCCCTTCGAGCCTGCCCCGCCATTCAATAAGATCATGGCTGATCTGTTGTGGCTCAGTTCCACATTCCTGCTCTCTCCCCATAACCCTTAATCCCCTCTCCTATCAAAAACCCATCAACCAGCTTCTTAAAAATATTTAGCGAGGCAGCCTCCACCACTTCAACGGGCAGAGAATTCCAGAGATTCACCACCCTTTGAGTGAAGAAGTTCCTCCTCAACTCCATTCTAAACCGCCCCCCCTTTATCTTGAGGCTGTGCCCCCTAGTCCTACTGTCCTTTCTGAGCGGGAAGAGTCTCTCCACCTCTATCCTATCCATCCCATTCATCATCTTATACGTCTCAATGAGATCTCCCCTCATTCTTCTAAACTCTAACGAGTACAAGCCTAGTTTATTCAGCCTCTCCTCATAGCTCAACCCCCTCAACTCCGGTATCAGCCTAGTAAACCTAGTAAACTTTACCCCATCAGAAATATATCTGTCTCCTCCTGGAACCCATTCAATGCTTCATATTCCACCAGGCGATAGGGCAGCAACTCCACAAATTCACCCCCCCCCTCTGTGAGGAGGAGTTCCTCCTGATCTCAGTTAAATCTCTCACCTCCCAGCCTATATTGGACAGAACACTGAATGCAGGAGTTGGGGCCACTGTGTCCGCCAGTGACATAGAACATAGAACACTACAGCACAAACAGGCCCTTCGGCCCACAAGTTGTGCCGATCACATCTATACCTACCAGGCCTATCTATAACCGTCAATCCCAGTAAATCCCATGTACTCATCCAGAAGTCTCTTAAAAGACCCCAGCGAGTTCGCCTCTACCACCACCGACGGCAGCCGATTCCACTCACTCACCACCCTCTGAGTGAAAAACTTACCCCTGACATCTCCTCTGTACCTACTCCCAGCACCTTAAACCTGTGTCCTCTCGTAGCGACCATTTCAGCCCTGGGAAATAGCCTCTGAGAATCCACCCTATCTATTCCTCTCAACATTTTATAAATCTCTATCAGGTCACCTCTCAACCTTCGTCTCTCCAGGGTGAAGAGACTTAGCTCCCTCAACCTATCTTCATAAGGCATGCCTCCCAATCCAGGCAACATCCTTGTAAATCTCCTCTGCACCCTCTCAATAGCTTTCACATCCTTCCTATAGTGAGGCGACCAGAACTGCGCACAGTACTCCAAGTGAGGTCTGACAAAGGTCTTATAAAGTTGCAGCATTACCTCCCGACTCCTAAACTCAATCCCTCGATTAATGAAGGCCAATACACCATACACCTTCTTGACCACATCCTCCACCTGCAAGGCCGATTTAAGAGTCCTATGGACCCGGACCGCAAGGTCCTTCTGCTCCTCTACACAGCAGAGACTCCTACCCTTGATATTGTACTCCTTCATCCTGTGGGTCCTGCCAAAATGGACCACTACACATTTATCCGCGTTGAAGTCCATCTGCCACTTCTCCACCCAGTCTTGCACCCTATCTATGTCACGCTGCAACTTCTGACATCCCTCCAGACCATCCACAACACCACCAACCTTCGTATCGTCGGCGAACTTACTAACCCATCCCTCCACTTCCTCATCCAGGTCATTTATGAAAATGACAAACAGCAAGGGTCCTAGAACAGATCCCTGGGGCACTCCACTGGTGACCAACCTCCATGCAGAAAAAGACCCATCCACAACCACTCTCTGCCTTCTGCAGGCAAGCCAGTTCTGGATCCACAAGGCCAAAGCCCCTTGGATCCCATGCCCTCTCACTTTTTCAAGAAGTCTTGCATGGGGGGCGTTATCAAACGCCTTGCTGAAGTCCATGTAAACCACATCCACTGCTCTTCCTTCGTCAATGTGTTCAGTCACATTTTCAAAGAACTCAACTAGGCTCGTAACGCACAACCTGCCCTTGACAAAGCCGTGCTGACTATTCCTGATCATACTAAACTTGTCTAAATGTTCATAAATCCTGTCCCTCAGAATCCTCTCCATCAACTTACCAACCACTGAGGTCAGACTCACTGGTCGGTAATTTCCCAGGCTATCCCTGTTCCCTTTCTTGAAAATAGGAACTACATCCACAATCCTCTGGAACCTCTCCCGTCTCCATCGACAATACAAAGATCATCGCCAGGGCCTCTGCAATCTCTTCCCTCACCTCCCACAGTATCCTGGGGTACATCCCATCCGGTCCCGGCGATTTACCTATCTTGATAGAATTTAAAAGTTCCAACACATCCTCTTTCTTAACATCCACATACTCAATCTTTTCAGTCTGCCCTAAACCTGCAGTACAACCTCCCAGGTCCTTTTCCACCGTGAATACTGAGGCTTCCGGTTCAACACAACTTCAACAAGACGTCCCAACTCCTGTATTCAATGTTCTGACCGATGAAACCAAGCATGCCGAATGCCTTCTTCACCACTCTGTCCACCTGTGACTCCACTTTCAAGGAGCTATGAACCTGTCCCCCTAGATCTCTTTGTTCTGTAACTCTCCCCAACGCCCTACCATTAACTGAGTAAGTCCTGCCCTGGTTCAATCGACCAAAATGCATCACCTCATTTGTCTAAATTAAACTCCATCTGCCATTCGTCAGCCCACTGGCCCAATTGATCAAAATCCCGTTGCAATTGGAGATAACTTTCTTCACTGTCCACTATGCCACCAATCTTGGTGTCATCTGCAAACTTACTAACCATGCCCCCTATACTGTCATCCAAATCATTAATATAAATGACAAATAACAGTGGGCCCAGTACCGATCCCTGAGTCACACCGCTGGTCACAGGCCTCCAGTTTGAAAAATAGCCCTCTACAACCACCCTCTGGGTGGCCAGCAAGCCAATTTTACGTCAATTTGGTGAACCTCCTCTGAACTCCCTCATATAACAACACATCTCTGCTCAAATAAGGAGACCAAAACTGGATCCAATCCTCCAGATGTGGTCGCACCAACACCCTGTACAATCGCAACAACACTTCTCTACTTTCATACTTCCTTTGCCTTCTTTATTACCTGCTGCACCCGCATGCCGACTTTCTGCAATTCATCGGCGGGCGCCCCGGACCCCCCCCCCCCACACCGCCCGGGAGGCGGGCGCCCCGGACCCCCCCCCCCCCCAACCACCCGGGAGGCGGGCACCCCGGACCCACCCCCTGCCTCACCGCCTGGGAGGCGAGCCCCCCTCCTCTGTCGCGGCTCCCCTGACCCCACCGCCCCCCTCCTCTGTCGCGGCTCCCCTGACCCCACCGCCCCCCCCCACCTCCTCTGTCGCGGCTCCCCTGACGCCCCCCCCCACAACTCTGTCGCAGCTCCCCTGACCCCACCACCCCCCCCCTCCTCTGTCGCGGCTCCCCTGACCCCACCGCCCCCCCCCCCTCCTCTGTCGCGGCTCCCCTGACCCCACCGCCCCCCTCCTCTGTCGCGGCTCCCCTGACGCCCCCCCCCACAACTCTGTCGCAGCTCCCCTGACCCCACCACCCCCCCCCTCCTCTGTCGCGGCTCCCCTGACCCCACCGCCCCCCCCCCTCCTCTGTCGCGGCTCCCCTGACCCCCCCCCCCCCTCCTCTGTCGCGGCTCCCCTGACCCCACCGCCCCCCCATCCTCTGTCGCGGCTCCCCTGACCCCACCGCCCCCCCCTCCTCTGTCACGGCTCCCCTGACCCCACCAACCCCCTCCCTCTATCGCAGGGCTCCCTCTGCCCAGCCCTGCAGCTCAATATAATTTACTCAGTTTCGCAAAAGTCTAAAGGAAGAGGAAGCGTTGATGGTGATAAAAGTGTACTCACCCACAAACATTTTCACATCGTTGACAGTGAAATCTGGATCTGGCATTCTGCAGAGAGAGAGACAAGTGGTCAGGAAGACAATCACAGAGGCTGTCTGTCCCACTGCCCCCATGCCAACTCTGAAAACTCAATCCAATTTATCTCACCATCTCTGTTTCTCAGGAATTTGCCTCCTTCCAATCTCCCCCTCCCGATTCTCTTTGATCCGTATCCCTCTGCTCCAGATCACAACAACTCACTGCTGTGTAAACAAACAATTCTCCTCATCTCCCCCACTCCCGATTCTCTTCGATCCGTATCCCTCTGCTTCCCGTGCTTTCTTGCCACCAGAGACAGGTTCTCTTCATTTGCTCTGTCCTAAAGTCACCGGTGAGCCTGACCTCAAATCAGCCTGCCCGAAAACATTCCAGATCTCCCGCTCTTTCCACATTAACTGAAGTCAGTTCCACATCAGTTCCATTTAATTCCTCCACTCCAAAGCCTCGCAGTACAGACTGCACAGGGGCACCAAGGGTCCCGTACATTTGGGGCGGTCAGGCAGGGTGCTGGATGGATGCCAGGTAGAGGAGTTCACCCAGCCTGCGCCAGTGTGGCTCAAGTGCAGGTGCCCCAGATCAGTGACCGCGCTCAAATCCCCCCCCACTGACCCCAAATCCCAAAAACACTCACTTGATTCCGAGGCCGTCCTTCTTTCTGAAGATGAGCGGTGATCTCAAACCATCGCGCTGGACATACTCAAAGGTGAAATCTGTTGGGGTGGCAGAGGGAGACGTGTCAGAATGTACATGACAGGGTCAGGTCATGACCTTTCACCTTCGGGCAGGGGGACGGGCAGGCGCGCCAGGGCAGGGGGACGGGCAGGCGCGCCAGGGCAGGGGGACGGGCAGGCGCGCCAGGGCAGGGGGACGGGCAGGCGCGCCAGGGCAGGGGGACGGGCAGGCGCGCCAGGGCAGGGGGACGGGCAGGCGCGCCAGGGCAGGGGGACGGGCAGGCGCGCCAGGGCAGGGGGACGGGCAGGCGCGCCAGGGCAGGGGGACGGGCAGGCGCGCCAGGGCAGGGGGACGGGCAGGCGCGCCAGGGCAGGGGGACGGGCAGGCGCGCCAGGGCAGGGGGACGGGCAGGCGCGCCAGGGCAGGGGGACGGGCAGGCGCGCCAGGGCAGGGGGACGGGCAGGCGCGCCAGGGCAGGGGGACGGGCAGGCGCGCCAGGGCAGGGGGACGGGCAGGCGCGCCAGGGCAGGGGGACGGGCAGGCGCGCCAGGGCAGGGGGACGGGCAGGCGCGCCAGGGCAGGGGGACGGGCAGGCGCGCCAGGGCAGGGGGACGGGCAGGCGCGCCAGGGCAGGGGGACAGAAGGGGAGGTTCTCAGCATGCTAGGGTGGTCTTGCAGGAACAGGTAAGGATTCTGTCACCCTTTCCCTCCATGTATCGGACGAAGGTGGCATTGTAGATGTTGCTGTCCAGCTTCTCATCCAGGTCGAAGGTCCTCTTCCCCTCAATCTCGTCATCAGAAATCCCATCATCCTCATAGCGGCGCCTTGTCACTGCTCGCTGGGGGTGGGAGAGAGAGAAAAACGCACCATTAGGCAGAGGGGCAACACAGCACACAGCTCCCTCTGACTCACCCGCCCTCCCAAAGCGATACTCCATCTGACACAGGCACTCCTCCTGGCACGGTGCCCCCCTCTCTCCCAGCCAGAGCAACATTCCATCCCCACCTCCGCCCACAACCCCAGGCAGAGTAGCGCGCCTGACCGGGAGTGGGGGGCTGGAGGATAGAGATAGGGAGGGGTGTAGGGGCTGGAGGATAGAGATAGGGAGGAGTGTAGGGGCTGGGGGAGGTTACAGAGATAGGGAGGGGTGTAGGGGCTGGGGGAGGTTACAGAGATAGGGAGGGGTGTAGGGGCTGGGGGAGGTTACAGAGATAGGGAGGGGTGTAGGGGCTGGGGGAGGTTACAGGGATAGGGAGGGGTGTCGGGGCTGGAGGAGGTTACAGAGATAGGGAGGGGTGTAGGGGGCTGGAGGAGGTTACAGCAATAGGGAGGGGGTGTAGGGGGCTGGAGGAGGTTACAGAGATAGGGAGGGGTGTAGGGGGCTGGAGGAGGTTACAGAGACAGGGAGGGGTGTAGGGGGCTGGAGGAGGTTACAGAGATAGGGAGGGGTGTAGGGGCTGGGGGAGGTTACAGAGATAGGGAGGGGTGTAGGGGGCTGGAGGAGGTTACAGAGATAGGGAGGGGTGTAGGGGGCTGGAGGAGGTTACAGCGATAGGGAGGGGTGTAGGGGCTGGAGGAGGTTACAGCGATAGGGAGGGGTGTAGGGGGCTGGAGGAGGTTACATAAGAACATAAGAAATAGGAGCAGGAGTAGGCCATCTAGCCCGCCCCGCCATTCAATAAGATCATGGCTGATCTGTCGTGGCTCAGGTCCACTTTCCCGCCCTCTCCCCATAACCCTTAATCCCCTCGCTTATCAAAAACCCATCAACCTGCATCTTAAAAATATTTAGCGAGGCAGCCTCCACCACTTCAACGGGCAGAGAATTCCAGAGATTCACCACCCTTTGAGTGAAGAAGTTCTTCCTCAACTCCGTTCTAAACCGCCCCCCCTTTATCTTGAGGCTGTGCCCCGTAGTCCTACTGTCCTTTCTGAGCGGGAAGAGTCTCTCCACTTCTAACCTATCCATCCCATTCATCATCTTATACGTCTCAATGAGATCTCCCCTCATTCTTCTAAACTCTAACGAGTACAAGCCTAGTTTATTCAGCCTCTCCTCATAGCTCAACCCCCTCAACTCTGGTATCAGCCTAGTAAACCTCCTCTGCACTCCCTCCAAGGCCAAAATATCCTTGCGTAAGTGCAGAGATAGGGAGGGGGTGGAGGGGGCTGGAGGAGGTTACAGAGATAGGGAGGGGGTGTAGGAGGTTACAGAGATAGGGAGGGGGTGTAGGGGGCTGGAGGAGGTTACAGAGATAGGGAGGGGGTGTAGGGGGCTGGAGGAGGTTACAGAGATAGGGAAGGGGTGTAGGGGGCTGGAGGAGGTTACAGAGATAGGGAGGGGTGTAGGGGGCTGGAGGTTATTACAGAGATTCCCCAGCACATTCTGGGGAAGGTGGGACCTGTACAAACAGGACGGTTTGCACCTGAACCAGAGAGGCACCAATATTCTGGGAGGGAAACTTGCTATGGGTCTTCGGGGTGGGGGGAAATGAGCTGTAGTCCAGAAGCCAGTGTTGAGGATCGTGAGGTACTGAGGAAGGTATCAAGGTCACAGGAGTGTACAAGCAGACAGGGTGGTGGGTTAAAGTGTATCTACTTCAATGCAAGGACAATCCAGAATAAGGCAGGTGAACTTGGAGCATGGGATTAGTACTTGGGACTATGATGTCGTGGCCATTCCAGAGACATGGTTAGAACAGGGACAGGAACGGTTGTTGGCAGTTCCGGGGTGTAGATGTTTTCAGTAAGAGTGGGGAAGGTGGTAAAAGAGGTGGAGGAGTAGCATTGTTAATCAAGGATAGTTTAACGGCTGCTGAAAGGCATTTCGAGGGCGATCTGCCTACTGAGGTAATATGGGCTGGAGTTAGAAATAGGAAAGGATCGGTCACGTCATTAGGAGTTTTCTACAGGCCCCCAAATAGTAATAGAACTTTGGAGGAGGAAATGGCAAAGCAGATTATGGATAGGTGTGGAGGTCACAGGGTAGTTATCATGGGTGACTTTAACTTTCCAAATATCGATTGGAACCTTTATAGGTCGAATAGTTCAGATGGGGCAGTTTTTGTACAGTGTGTGCAGGAGGGTTTCCTGACACAATGCGTGGATAAGCCGACAAGAGGTGGGACCACATTGGACTTGGTACTGGGTAATGAACCGGGACAAGTGTTAGATTTGTTTCTGGGGGAGCACTTTGGAGATAGTGACCACAATTCGGTGTCCTTCATTATTGCAATGGAGAGGGATAGGGTCACACGGCAGGGCAAGGTTTATAATTGGGGCAGGGGTAATTATGATGCGATTAGACAAGAATTAGGGAGCATAAGATGGGAACAGAAACTGTCAGGTATGGGCACAAACGAAAAGTGGAGCTTTTTTAAGGAACAAATACTGTGTGTCCTTAATAGGTATGTCCCTGTCAGGCAGGGAGGAAATGGCCGAGTGAGGGAACTATGGCTCACAAAGGAGGTTGAATGTCTTGTCAAGAGGAAAAAGGAAGCGTATGTAAGGATGAGAAAACAAGGTTCAGTTGGGTTGCTTGAGGGTTACAAGGTAGCTAGGAATGAGTTAAAGAAAGGGCTTAGGAGATCTAGGAGGGGGCATGAGAAATCCTTGGCGGGTCAGATAAAGGAAAATCCCAAGGCTTTTTACTCTTATGTGAGAAATAAAAGAATGACCAGGGTGAGGTTAGGGCTAGTCAAGGATAGTGGTGGGAACTTGTGCATGGAGTCAGGAGAGATAGGTGAGGCGTTGAATGAATACTTTTCTTCAGTGTTCACTAAGGAGAGGGGGTCATGTTTTTGAGGAGGCGTGTGAGATACAGGCTGATAGGATGGAGGACGTAGTTGTTCTGAGGGAAGATGTATTAGCAATTTTGAAAAACCTGAGGGTGGATAAGTCCCCTGGGCCAGATGGGATACATCCTAGGATTCTTTGGGAGGCAAGGGATGAGATTGCGGAGCCTTTAGCTTTGATCTTTGGGTCCTCACTGTCCACAAGGAATGTGCCAGAGGACTGGAAAACAGCAAATGTTGTTCCTCTTTTCAAGAAAGGAAATAGGAATGACCTTGGTAATTATAGACCAGTTAATCTTACTTTGGTGGTCGGTAAGTTAATGGAAAGGGTCCTGAGAGATAGGATTTATGACCATTTGGAAAGATTCAGTTTAATCTGGGATAGTCAGCACAGTTTCATGAGGGGTAAGTCCTGCCTCACAAATTTGATTGAATTCTTGGAGGAGGTAACTAAGTGTGTAGATGAAGGTAGAGCAGTTGATGTCATACACATGGATTTTAATAAGGCGTTTGATAAGGTTCCCCATGGTAGGTTCATGAAGATAAGGTGGTGTGGGATGGAAGGAAATTTGGCCGATTGGATAAGTAACTGGCTGTCTCATAGAAGACAGAGGGTGGTGGTGATGGTGGTGGAGGGAAAATTTTCAGACTGGAGGCCAGTTACCAGCGGTGTACCACAGGGATCAGAGCTGGGTCCTCTGCTATTTGTGATTTTTATCAATGACTTGGAGGAGGGGGCTGAAGGGTGGGTTAGTAAATTTGCTGATGACACCAAGATTGGTGGAGTAGTGGATGAGGTGGGGGGCTGTTGTAGGCTGCAAAGAGACATTGATAGGATGCAGAGCTGGGCAGAAAAATGGCAGATGGAGTTTTACCCTGATAAGTGTGAGGTGATTCATAGGACAAACTTAAATGCAGATTACAGGGTCAACGGCAGGGTTCTGAGGAATGTGGAGGAACAGAGAGATCTTGGGGCTCATATCCACAGATCTCTGAAGGTTGCCACTCAAGTGGATAGAGCCGTGAAGAAGGCTGACAGTGTGTTAGCGTTTATTAACAGGGGGTTTGAGTTTAAGAGCCATGGGGTTATGCTGCAACTATACCGGACCTTGGTGAGACCACATTTGGAATATTGTGTTCAGTTCTGGTCACCTCACTATAAGAAGGATGTGGAAGCATTGGAGAGAGTGCAGAGGAGATTTACCAGGATGCTGCCTGGTTTGGAGGGTAGGTCTTTGAGGAAAGGTTGAGGGAGCTGAGGCTTTTCTCTTTGGAGATGAGGAGGATGAGAGGCGACTTAATAGAGGTTTATAAGATGGAGGGGGATTGATAGAGTGGACGTGCAGAGACTATTTCCTCGGGTGGATGTAGCTGTTACTCGGGGGCATAACTATAAGGTTGATGGTGGGAGATATAGGAGGGATGTCCGAGGTAGATTCTTTACTCAGAGTGGTTGGGGTGTGGAATATACTGCCTGCTGTGATAGTGGAGTCGGACACTTTAGGAACAAAGAACAAAAACAGCCCGGGAAACAGCCCCTTCAGCCCAACGAGCCCGCGCCGCCATTTTAACATTACCAGTCCCCCCTCCACCCATGACCCTTATCTATGATTATGGCATTCCACATTGAGGGGAACTAATTTAGGGACAATTTATTACCTCAGCCTAACAGCACATCTTTGGGGTGTGGGAGGAAACCGGAGCACCCGGAGAAAACCCACGCAAGCACGGGGAGAATGCGCAAACTCCCACAGACACTGGCCCACATCCATATGTCTGCACAGCAATCAGCGATAGTCACTGAGCTGTCGTACTGTGTCAGCCTGGATTTCTGACTGAGGGATATTGGCATCAAATGAGCTGTGGAACTTTCAAGTGGTTATTGGATAGGCACATGGAGCACTCCAGAATGATAGGGAGTGGGATAGTTTGATCTTGGGATTGGACATAGCTCGGCACAACATCGACAGCTGGAGGGTCTGTACTGTGCTGTACTGTTCTATATTCTACAGACGGGGATCGGGAGGGGCGGAGGGGGGTGCGGGGATCGGGAGGACTGTAGGAGCCAGAGGAGGTTACAGAGGGTCTGTCAGTGTGAAATGTATGTTTTGGAACTATACGCTGCTGATGTTGCTCGTTGTGACCCAATGCTGCCTTCCATTCGGACAGCTTTAGCTTTTAGCACAGCCTGCATGGGACCCTGGAGGAGGCCTTTGCTCACCAGCCTTCGGCTCCGGCACTCTGGTTCCACCTCTGGCTCCATCGCTGCAGCTCCACAGGCTGTCCAAATCCTTCTGGCGTGCTTGCTCTGCAATACCTGTGTTTCACACACCCAGTCTCCCTCGTGCCCAGAGCAGTGAAGCTTGCCACCAAATTCCTTAGCTCTCCTTATTTCAACCAATGTCGCTGTGTGGTTTTCTTAAAAGGAAATGTTTTGCGATGTTATTCCGTCGCAATGTCATGGGGACTGAATCGCTCACCCCTTGGCATCAGTGAACCTGTCTTCCTTCTGCCGCTGAAGGAGCCTCCCAACGGCGGTCTAATTTCTCGCCGCCAAGCTTGTGCTGTTTTCTCACAGTGGAATCGTTTGACCTTCCTGTTCCAGACTTTACCTTTTGCCTTTCAGAATTACTTCCCACCTTTCAGCAAATATCGCTCCCGCAGCCTTGCACCGACTTAGATCCTGTCATCGATGAAGAGTTTCCCTCCTTCCTCACATTCAGCCGTGGGGTTTCCTAGTGTCGCTTCCTCGGATGCACAGTGCCGCTGGGACCCTCGCGTGACCGCAGATGTTAGATTCCAATGCCTCTCAGAAGATCTGCAGTAATTATCCTGACTCTGCTGAGAGTGCGATGCTGGGGCTGTGCTGCTGTCCCGGGTTAACTTGTCAAGCTGCTCGGGTGAAGCCCTCCCCCAGGATTCCACTCACTCTCGCAGAAACTGGACAGAGCCAAGGGTTCTCTTCTGGCTGTTGTGATGCCCCCAGCCCTGGCTAACTAAGACTGTGCTGGACGCAGTGTCCTATCCAAGAGCTAACCGGACTGTCCCAGGCCTGGGTCACCGAGTCAGTCCCTGATTAACTGGGCGGTCCCAGGCCTGTCTGTTATCCTTGGTTAACCAGTCAGACTCTGGTTATCTCGTCAATCCCTGGTTAACTGCTCTGTCCAAGGCCTGATTTCTGTCCCCAGTTAACTGTCTCCCGTTAGTTAGTCAGCGCCTGGTTATCTAGCCAGTTCCTAGTTAACTGCTATCTCTCAGGCCTGGTTCCTGTCCTGGTTACCCGGTCAATCCCTGGTTAACTAGTTAGTCCCAGGCCTGGTTCCTGTCCTGGTTAACTGCTCAGTCCCTGGTTACTCAATCAACCTCTGGTTATCTGTTGTGTCCCAGGCCTGTCTCCTGTCTCTGGTTAACTAGTCAGTGCCTGGTTATCTGCTCAGTCCCTAGTTAACCAGTCAGCCCCTGGTTAACTGGTTAGCCGCTGTCTCCTGTCCCTAGTTAACCAGACAGCCCCTAGTTAACTAGTTAGTCGCTATCTACTGTCCCTAGTTAACCAGTCAGCCCCTGGTTAACTAGTTTGTCCCTGTCTCCTGTCCCTGGTTCTGTGCTGTGTCCCAGGCCCGGTTCCTGTCCCCGGTTATCCGCTCGCTCTCTGGTTATCCGCTGTTCCTCCGGTACGTGAGTGAGTGCCAGGCCCGGGGGGTAGCGCCCTGTCCCAGGCCCGGCCTTCACTCTCTCCTTTCCGCCTCTTCCCGGCCTTCAATCCGCCAAAACTGGAGCCCGGAGCCGCTTGGCCGCCATTTTGTGTCAGCCCCCCCCCTCTCCACACAAACACAGCCCGCGCCTGCGCGCGCCGGACCCGCCCCGACACGCCCAGCGGCCTTCCGCCATTGGACAGTCTGGCCTGAGTGACGGGTAGATTGTCCAGTCGTAGTGGGAAGGGGCGGTTATCTGCCTTCCTATTGGTTAGGACATGGTGATTGACGCAGGAAGAGGAGGTGCCCAATCGGGGAGGCTTCAGTGGGCACAGGGTCTCGCTATCCGATTGGTCCAATTGAGATGATTGACGGCGCAGCGACCCAATGGCTGTGGAGGAAGGGGGCGGTGACCGGGCACCGACTGGTCCCCGCCAGCTGACTGACGGTGTTGTTGACAAGGGGCAGGCATTCGGATTCCCATTGGCCCGACGGCGCTGATTGACGGGGCGATGCGCCAATGAAAAGGCGGGGTTTCGACCCCAGCTGGGACCCCGCCCTCGCTCTGACGTTCGCAATCGAGGGCGGATCCCAAAGCTGGAATGGCGCATTCCGGTTGGAGAGGTTGCCAGATTGACGTGGGGAAGATCCAATCAGATGTTCAGGTAGGCGGATACCGGAACAGCGATTGGTCCAGGTGGCTGATTGACAGGGGCGGGTAGGGTGTGGCTGAGGTAAGCCGGCAGGAGGGGGCGGGATGATCAACACCTTCACTCTGATTGGTCTAAATGGACACGCTTGACAAGCGGGGCTTACCATTGGGGAACGAGAAGAAGCCTGTCTGCTGCTGATGGACAGGTACATTAGCCAATACGCGTGGCAGCCGCCTGGGAGCCGAGCCACCATTGGTGGAGGGGGCGGTTAGGGGCGGGAGGTCGGTGAAACGGCCGTTTGTTCTGGAAGACTCTTCGGCCGCCGCGGGAGGGGATGATTGACAGGCGGGGCCGGGTGGGCAGGGAAAGAGGGTCCAGCCCACGCGCGCCCATTGGGCAGTCGCTGATTGACAGGGGGCGGGCCCGGTAGGTCCGCCCGCCCATTGGTCGGCCGGCCGTCAATCACCCGGACACGCCCCTTCTTTTTGAAAAATAACCGCCGCGGGGGGCGGAGCTCCAGAAAAAAAAATGGGCAACGCGACCGGAGTGAAGAAGGTGAAGGTGACGGTGACCCCTCCCTCACCCCCCTCAGGATCCTCCTTTGACCTCTCCTCACCCTTCATCCTGCCATCACCGCCAACCTCACTACCACCTTTCACCCAAACGTTCAGCCTGCCAGGACCCCAGCTGCCACCCCAACCTCCGACCCTGCCACGACCCCAGAAGCCAAGCCCAGCCCGACCTCCGACCCCACCACAACCCCAGACGCCAACCCCAGCCCGACCCCTGAGCCCGCCGCCACCCCAGACGCCAGCATCACCCCGACCTCTGACCCCACCGCAACCCCAGACGCCAGCGTCGCCCCGACTTCCGACCCCACCGCGACCCCGGACGCCAACCCCAGCCCGACCCCTGAGCCCGCCGCCACCCCAGACGCCAGCATCACCCCGACCTCTGACCCCACCGCAACCCCAGACGCCAACCCCAGCCCGACCCCTGAGCCCGCCGCGACCCCAGGCGCCAGCATCACCCCGACCTCTGACCCCACCGCGGCCCCAGGCGCCAACCCCAGCCCGACCCCTGAGCCCGCCGCGACCCCAGGCGCCAGCATCATCCCGACCTCTGACCCCACCGCGACCCCAGGAGCCGACGTCACCCACCTTTCTGATCCTGCCCCAACCCTGCAAGTTGACAGGGTCACCAACCGCCCCGCTGCCCCGACCTCCAACCCAGCCGCCCTCCCCAATGCCAACAAAGAGCTCCCAACCTCTGACCCTGCCACGACCCCGCCCACCCACGCCACCCAAGCGCCCTGCCCGGGTGTCCTCCGCCTCACAGACCCTGCCACTGCTCTTACCTTTGACCCGGCCGCCAGCCCCGGTGGCCTCAATGCAGCCCCACCCGAAAATACCGCTCCAAACCCCAGCCCCGTCCTCCAGCCTGACCCAGGCCCAGCCGTCCACCACCCCAACGCAACCTCCAACCCCTGCCCCAAGCCAGCCGACAACACCAGACCAACCTTTAACCCCGGTGACAAGTTCAAGCCATCCATTAACCCCGGCCC
Source organism: Carcharhinus amblyrhynchos (assembly GCF_965287045.1). NCBI lineage: Eukaryota > Metazoa > Chordata > Chondrichthyes > Carcharhiniformes > Carcharhinidae > Carcharhinus > Carcharhinus amblyrhynchos. Next base: position 32,600 of record NW_027650160.1, read on the forward strand.
AATCTCTAACCCTACTCCCACCTTTAACCTCTGACCTAGCACCCGCCCTGCTCTCCCAACGTGAGCCCCCGCCACCGGCCACCCCCCAGACCGCCTCCCTACCCACATCTCCTCATCCCAGCCCCTCCATCTCCCCGCCTGAACCCGTGGCCCAACTCCCGACCCCTCCTCTCGCCCACCCTGTCAACCTCAATCTCTCCCGCCTGCTGATGCGCCAGATGACCCACCATTTGAGCCTCCACCCGTCGCGTCACCACCATCACCGGCCATCCATGCCCCCGTTTCCCTACCGCTCCGCCCCCCACCCGCTGTCCCCCCTGGCCCTCCCCACGCCGGACCCAGCCAGCGCACAGTCCCGTCAGGTGGTGCCCATCCATAGCAACATTTACCCCAACCGCAATGCCCCAACCATCTACACTATCCCTGCCCGCACTAACCCTCCCCCCACGTGGGCAGCCATTGCTCGGACGCCCTCCCAAACAAACACTGGCCATCCTCAAGCCCCCTCGCCCCCTAGCTCCCCTCCCGGGCATGCCCATGTGCACTCTCATTCGTCGCCCTCCCACGCGCACACCCACTCCCCGCCCCAGTCCCCCCACAGGCTCCCAACCCTGGCACACCCCCAACCTGTGCACCCATCTGCCCCCCACCCTCACCTTCAGGCCCCCGCCTCCCCCTCCTCACCCCACTCCCACACCCACTCCCACCACACCCACCCCCAGCCATTCCTTCCGCCCGCCCACACCCCCATCAGCCTCCCCCACCACCCGATGCACTCTCACCATCCACTTCATCCAGTGACCCCCAGCCAGACAGAGCCTGCCTCCAAGCACACATCCCCACTAGCAACCAGAGCTGCCCAATCCCCACACGCACACACCCACCCTCCCACGCCCCCATCCCGTGAGCACAGCCCCATGGGTCAGCCAGACATGCACTCATCCTACAGCGCCCACCCTGATTACCTTTACCCCCTCTCGCACTCACACCTCCACTCGGCCCCTGGCACCAACTACTTCCATTCCCACCCTCGCACCCACATCAGCTCACTGTCACCCTCACACACACCCCCACTCACAGAGCAGCCCCGAAGACCTACACCGCCACATGCACATGGCCTTCCATTCCCCCAGGCAGCAGGCTCTGACATCCCCACATCAGGCACACATCAGCCCTCATCACCCCCACATACACACAAACACCAAACCCTACAGTCATCACCCACACACACTGGCACACACACAAACCGCCCCGCACACACACATACTCATACACACACAAACCACAGCCCACACACACATAAACTGCCCCACACACACATAAACATAAACCACCCCACAGCCACGCACATACAGTAGCATACGCGTAAACCACCCCCCCGCACACACACACATCCCACACACACATAAACTGCCCCACACACACACGTAAACATAAACCACCCCCCAGCCACGCACATACACTAGCACACACGTAAACCACCCCCCCCACACACACACATCCCACGCACACATACATCCCACGCACACACACAAATCCCACACACACACGCATCCCCCACACACACACGCATCCCACACACACACATAAACCACCCCGTGCACACACATCCCAAACAACCCCCCCACACAAACACATCCCACACACACAGACACTCACACGTACATCCCACACACACAGACACACACACACATCCCACACACATGCATCCCACACACACACACATCCCACACACACACACATACACACACATCCCACACGCACACACACTCATACATCCCACACACACATACACATACACACACACTCTCATCCCACACACACACATCCCACACGCACACACTCACATATCCCACACGCACACACCCCACACACACACACACAAACACATCCCATGCACATACACACACACACATCCCACACACACACACATCCCACACACACACACATACACACACATCCCACACGCACACACACTCATACATCCCACACACACATACACATACACACACACTCTCATCCCACACACACACATCCCACACGCACACACTCACATATCCCACACGCACACACCCCACACACACACACACAAACACATCCCATGCACATACACACACACACATCCCACACACACACACATCCCACACACACTCACATATCCCACACGCACACACACACATCCCACACACACACACAAACACATCCCATGCACATACACACACACACATCCCACACACACTCACACATCCCACACACACATACATCCCACACACACACACTCACATATCCCACACGCACACACTCACACATCCCACACACACACACACATCCCACACACACAAACACATCCCATGCACATACACACACACACACACATCCCACACACACTCACACATCCCACACACACACGTACATCCCACACACACACACATCACACACACACATTCCACACACACACATCCCACACACACACAGACACACTTCCCACACACACACATGCACAAACATCCCACACAGACACACACACATCACACACACACGCACAAACATCCCACCCAGACACACACACACATAAACCACCCCACACACACATAAATGGCCGAGCGCATACACGCACACACTCACACATAAGCCGTCCCGCTCAGACACACGCAAACCGCCTCTCACATATACACATAAACAGCCACGCATACACATGCGCTCACTCTCATCCGCATGTGCATGCACACACACATACACATATAAACCAACTCATGCACTCTCACACACAAATGCACATGCACACAAACTACCACGCACACAGACACACACAAACTGGCTCCCACACACGCACACACACACACACACACACACTCACACACATTCACAGACACACACCCTCTCTTGCCTCTTGCAGTCACACACTCTCACACTCACACACTCTCACACATACTCACACACCCTCACACACACACTCTCACATTCACACACACACTCTCAAACACATACATTCACACACATTTACACACACACTCTCTCATATACACATTCACATGCACACTCAATCACACATACATACATTCTACCTTGCCTCTTGCACACACAGTCATTCACACACACACACCCTTTGACATACTCACACGCACAAAGTCTGTCACCTACACACTCTCACACATACACACCCTCTCACATAGACAGATTCTCACACACACACACTCACACACATGCACTCACACACATGCTCACACACACACACACACATTCACATACACTCTGACAGGCACACTTTCTCGCACACAATCTCTCTCAAACATACACTCCGTCACACATACTATCTCACACACACACACTCTCACACACTCTCAAACACACATGTACTTTCTCACACACATTCTCTCTCTCACACATTCTCTCTCATACTCTCTCTTACACACACTCTCTCACACTTTCACACACACACACACTCTCTCACATCCACACACTCACACTCTCTCACACTCACACATTCACACACACACATTCACACACACTTTCGCATGCATACTTTCTTGCACACACACTCAAACACATATACTCTCTCACACATTCTCTCACACACAAACACTTACACACTCTCAAACAGACATACACTTTCTCTTCACACATTCTCTGTCACACACATTCTCTCACGCACACACTCTTTCACACTCACACACACTCCCTCACACTCTCACACACACACTCACTTGCTCTGTCTCACACACACATGCACACTCTCTCACTCATATCCTCACACACATTCACACTCTCGTGCATGCACACACACACGCACATTCTCACGCACGCATTCTCACATGCACACTGTCTTGCACATACACTCACACACACTGTCTCTGTCACACACACTCTCTCCCACACACAGTCTCTCACACACTCTCAAACACATTCTGTCTCTCATACACACAAACACACACTTTCCCACATATACACTCACTCTCTCTCTCACACACACACACACACACACACACACACACTCGTGCACACTTCCTCTGGCACACACACTCTTTCACATACACACCCCAACAGACTTGCACATTCTCACACACATACTCTCTCACACACTCACTACCCCTCACACACTCTGTCTCACGCACACTCACTCTCTCGCACACACACTCTCTCTCTCACACACACGCGCACAGTCACACATACACACTCTCTCACACACACACACATCCTCACACTCACACTCACTCTCACACACTCTCTCACACACACACACACACACACACCCTCTCTCACATTCACACACACACTCACTCTCACACACACTCTGTCACACACACACTCAGGCGTACTATCTTACACATACAGTCTCATACACTCACGCACACCCACAGACACACACACTCTCTCACACTCAGACTGTCTCTCATTCACTCTCTCTCACACATACACACTCTCTCATACACTCACGCACACCCACACACTCACACACACACACTCTCTCACACTCAGACTCTCTCTCATGCACTCTCACACATACACACTCATACACACACACACACACACTCATACACACGGACACATTCACACACAGTCTCACACGCAAACTTTCTCACACACACACTCTCTCTCACATAGATACACACTCTCTCAAACATACATATACTTCCTAGCACACATACTCTCACACAGACACTCTCTCATGCACACACTCTCACATGCTCACCCACACACACCAACACACTCCCTTACACTCATGCACACACTCTCATGAATGCACACACACATACACATGCACACATATACAATCACTCACCCAAACACACAAACTGCCATGCACGTGCACACACACACACACACACACACTCACATGTAAACCACCCCGTGCATGCACACTCACACTCTTATATATACACACACACTCACAAACTCTCACACATTTATACACACACTAACACACATACACACACACACACACACACGCACTTGCACACATACACCCTCTCTCACATATACAAACACACACATTCACAGTCACACATACCCTATCTCTAGCCTTTTGCACGCATGCTCACACAGTCTCACACACACACTCTGATGCATATACACACGCTCACAGGCACACACTCTGACACACACTCTCACACATACCATCACACACACTCACTGATGCACTCTCATACACACTCACACGCACACTCTTTTGTGCACACATACTTTCACACACTCACATGCACACTTTCACACACACACACTCTCTCACACTCACACACAGTCACACATACACACTCTCTTACACATTCATTCTCTTTCACACACTCCCTTTAGCACACACTCTCTCATACTGTCTCACACACACTTTCCCTCTCACACACACTCTCTCACACACAGACTTTCTCTCTCACACTCAATCTCATTCAAATTCTCACACACACACACTCACACACTCTCGCTCACACACACAATTTCTCTTACACACACTCTCTCACATACACACTCTTGCTCACACACACAATTTCTCTCACACACTCTCACACTCACACATTCACTCTCTCTCATTCGCACTCACACACACTCTCACATGGACACATACACACACTCTCTCACACACTCTGTCTCTTATATACAGTTGCTCACACACATATACACACAGACACACATACACACACCCACACACTCTCTGTCTCTCTCACACACACACACAGCCACAGCCACACACACCCATACTCTCACACTTACACACACACACACACCCACACATACTCTCACACACACTCTCTCCCACACACAAACACACTCTCTCTCTCGACACACTCGCTCTCACTTTCATTCACACTTGCTCCCTCTCTCTCACGCACATCACACACACATACACACACACACTCTATCACACACACATCCTCCTTTTCACACACATTCACACACACATTCTCTCACTCTCACACATACACTTCCTCGCATAAACACACTCTCTCTCACACACACTCTCTTCCTCTCTCTTACGCGCACACATGTACACACACGCACAGACACCAACACACTCTCTCTCTCATACACACCAACACACTCTCTCAGTCACACACCAACACACTCTCTCTCTCACACACACACACACTCCCACACAGTCTCTCACACACACTCTCTCTCACACAGTCCCTCACACACAAACAACCCCATGCACGCACCCACACACTTTCTCTCTCCCACACATACCAACACTCTAACACATGCACCAACCTACCTACACATACTCACGTACACACTCACTCTCTCTCATATGCGCACATATGCACATATTCACACACAATCTCACACGCGCACTCTCTCATGCACGCACATTCTCTCTGTCACACGCATTCTACCACACACACTCTCTCTCACATACACACTCCTTCTCCCTCTCATACCCTCTCTCACACACTTTCACACTCTCTCTCACACACACTTTCACTGTCACACACAGCCCCTCACACACACGTACCCACTCTCTCACACACACTCTCCCATACACACACACGCTCTCACACAAACACACACTCTCACATGCACTCTCACACACTCATACACACACACTCTGTCTCTCACATACAGTCGCTCACACACGTAATACACACACCCCCCCCACATACACACACCCACACACTCTTTGTCTCTCACACACACACACAGAGCTACACAAACCCACACTCTCATGTTCACACTCACAAACACCCACACATACTTTCACACACACTCTCTCCCTCTCAGACACACTTGCTCTCTCTCTCACTCACACTGACTCTCTCTCATACACATTCACACACGCACACACACACTTTCTCACATACACATTCTCCTCACACATACTCTTACACACGCATACTCTCACACACTCTTACACACGCATTTTCTCGCATAAACGCACTTTCTCTCACACATACTCTCCCTCTCACACACACACACAAACACACTCTCTCACACTCTCACACACACTCTCTCATACAGTCCCTCATGCACAAACACCCACATACACACACCCACACGCTTTCTCTCTCCCACACACACCAACACTCTCACACATGCACCAACCCACCTACACATACTCACACACACACACACACACACACACACACTCTCTCTCACATGCCCACATACACACATATTCACACACAGTCTTACACGCGCATTCTCTCATGCACACATTCTTTCACACACATTCTCACACACAGACACACACGCACACTCTCACATAAACACTCTCTCACATAAACACTCTCTCCCTCTCACACACATACCAGCACACTGTCTGTCTCACACACACAAACGCAACGTACACACGCACAAGCACGTACATTCACACACTCTCTCTCTCACATACACACACATACACTCACAAACACACACCCACAGACACACAAAGACTCACACACATTTACACACATATTCATACACACGCATACACACCCACCCACATACTCACACACACGCTGTCTCTCACACACACACATGCACAAACACACTTACCCTCCACAATCGCGCACTGTCTCTGTCACATACAGTCTCACACACATACTGTCTCACATACACTTGCTCTCTCTCACAGACTCTCTCTCACATACACACACTCTCTCACACATATCTCTCCCACACACACTCTCACATACACTCTCATACACACTCACACACACTTTTTCGCATACACTCACACTGTCTCTCTCTCTCTCTCTCACACTTTCACACACACACACATGCATACACACACCAGCACACACACACACACACAAACCGTCTCACACACACACATACACACAAGCACACACATACCCTCACACACACTCTCTCTCTCACATACATACACACGCACATACTAACACACACAAACATACCCACACACTCACACACACCCACATACTTTCACACACATTTACACACACACTCACGCACACAGTTTCTCGTACACACACACACACACACTCTCTTTCACACACAGTCACACCCATGCACTCTCTCACACACACATTCACTCTCCCTCTCAAACATGCTCTCACACACACTCTCTCTCACTCACACTTTCACACACACAGTTACACACACACATACACACACCTATGCACTTTCTCACCCACACACACTCTCTCACACACAATCCCTCACACATGCACACTCACATACACATACCCACACACATTCTCTCTCTCATACACACACACACAGCCACACACACCCACACTTTCACGCTCACACACTCACCAACACATACTCTCACACACACTCTCTTTCTCACAAACACTTGCGCTCTCTCTCACACACACACACACTCACACACAAACTCACAAACACACACATTCACACACACTAGCACGTACACACAGTCTCTTACACACATAAACACCTCCTCTCACACACACTTCATACACTCACACACATTCTCGCACACACTCCCTCTCATGCACACTCTCTTGCACACATACATATTCACACACACACACACACACACACATACGCTGACATACACACTCTCACATTCACACTCTCTTGAACACACACACTTACTCTCACACACACTCTCACATGTACACTCTCTCACACACAAACTTTCTCGCATACACTCTCTCTCTCACACACACACTTGCATACACAGACACCCACAGACACATCATCACACTCTTTCACACACACACTCTCACACATGCACTCACAAACACACCCACACCCATCCACCCACATATATTCACACACACACATACTTACACACACGCCCTAACACATGTTCTTGTACACACATATAGTCACTCACATACTGTCTCTCTGACACACACACACAATTTCTTGTGCACACACTCTCTCACGCACGCTCACTCTCTCGCACAGTCTCTCACACACATTCTCTCTCTCACACATGCACAATCTCTCATAAACACACACTTTCTCACACACCCTCTCTCAGACACACACTCCCTCACACACACACACTAACACAGACTCAACCCCCTGACTTACACGTTCTCTCAAACACCCTTATTCTCACGTGCACACTCTCGCACACAAACACATACTTTCTTGCACACTCCCTCTCACACACACTTTCTCACAGACTCTCTCACACACTCTTTCTCACACACTCTTTCTCACACACTCTTTCTCACACACTCTTTCTCACACACTCTCTCTCACACACTCTCTCTCACACACGCACTCTAACACACGCACTCTAACACACGCATTCTCAACACATACACACACATTCACACATGCTCTCTAACACACATTCTTGCATACACACATACACTCTCTCACATACACTTTGACACGCACAAAATTTCATGCAAACACTCTCTCTCTCACACACTCGTGCACAGTCTTTCACACACACTCTTTCTCTTGCACACATAGTCTCTCACACCCTCTTATTCTCACATGCACACTCTCTTGAATGCACACACACATACTCACACACATACTTTCTTGCACTCTCTCACACTCTCACACACAATCTCTCTCACACACACACACCCTCTTGCAAACACACACATACTCTCACACACAATCTCTCATACACTATCTCACACACACACTGTCTCTCACACAAACTTTCTCACACACTCTCTCTCGCATATAATTCTCTCACAGTCACACGTGTATTCACACACACACACACCCTCTCTCACACTCTCACACTCTCTCACACATTCACACACACTTTCACACACACTCGCACACACTCGCATGCACACTTACATACACACTCGCACACACACTCACGCACACATACACTCTCACACACATACACTCACACACATACATTCTCTCACACACACACACTTACACACAATACATTCCCTCACGCACACACTCACACACACACACAATACATTCTCTCACACACACACAGACAATACATTCTCTCACACACACACACTCACACACATTCTCACACACACGCTCAATTACCCTCACACACACTCACACACACACTCTCACACACTCACACATACTCTCACACAGATTATTGGCTCTTTAAGAGGGGCATTGGTACGCATGTCCCTTTAACAGAACTCTGTCATCATGACACTGTATCTTTAATGCTATGACTCTGATAGGAATTGTCTCTTTAATAGTGCAATTGTGATTGTGTCACTGTCCCTTTAACGTGCATCCCTAATTGTGTCTGTCTCTTTAAGATCTGTGATGTGATAGTGCCACTCTTTAAGAATGGTGTGTTGTCTATACTGCACCCTTTCTAACACGTGTCTTTGCTAGTGGTATATTGGGCAGCACGGTGGCACAGTGATTAGCACTGCTGCCTCACAGCGCCAGGGACCCAGGTTCGATTCCCGGCTTGGGTTACTGTCTGTGTGGAGTTTGCACATTCTCCCCGTGTCTGCGTGGGTTTCCTCCGGGTGCTCCGGTTTCCTCCCACAGTCCAAAGATGTGTAGGTTAGGTGGATTGGCCATGCTAAATTGTCCCTTAGTGTCCAAAGATGTGTAAATGCATGGGGTTACGCATGGGAGTGGGTAAGATCTTTCAGATAGTTGGTGCAGCCTCAATGGGCTGAATGGCCTCCTTCTGCACTGTAGGCATTCTATGGTTCTTCAAAGGATTTGGGAATAATGTGAACATTCCTTCAATAGAGATACATGCGGGTGGGACTGTCCCTTTAACAGGGTCTGTGACTGTTTAAGATGTGCCAAAGTAATAGTGACACTGGCTTCTTAGGAGAGTGTATGTTGGGATTTGAGATCATGTAACAGCCCCTTTAGCAGGAGACTGTGCAAGCGTTACTGTCCCTTTAACAAGATGTTTTTGTTACCAACACTTTCTCTTAAAATGGTCCGTAATTCTGACTGTCTCTTTAAGATCTGCCATATAATATCTTTTCAAGAGGGTGTGTGGTGGCTACCCCCATTTCATAGGGGTCTGTGAGCGTTCCACACCCCCTACCCCAATAGGGGTCCGTGAAAGTGAACCTGCCCCTTTAACAGATGTCTATGATTGGCTGTCTCTTTAAGAGGTGTCATGTAATAGTGACGCTAGCTCTTTAAGAGGGGTGTGTGGTGGGTATCCCCCTTTAAATAAAGTCTGTCACCATGATTCTGCCCCTTTAAAAGGTGACACTGGTGATGACACTGTCCCTTTTAAGAGGTGTCTGTGGTGGTGGCTCCTGTCCCTTTAAGTCAACTGTGCCCATGGCACTGACCCTTTAACAGGAAACTGTGATAGTAACACTATCCCTTTAACAGGATAGTGTGAAAGTGACAATGTCCCTTTAACAGGAGACTAAAATAATGACACTGCCCCTTTAACAGGAGACCGGGAGAGCAATGCTGCCCCTTTAATAGCACACTGTGACAGCGACAATGCCCCTTTAACAGGAAACTGTGATAGTGACACTGCCTCTTTAACAGGAGACTGTGTCAGCGACACTGTCCCCTTAACCAGACATTGTGACAGTGACACTGTCTCTTTAACAGGACACTGTGATATTGACACGACCCCTTTAACTGGACACTGTTATAGAGACACTGTCCCCTTAACAGGACACTGCGATAGTGACACTGTCCCTTTAACAGGAGACTGTGATAGAAGCACTACACCTTTAACAGGAGACCATGATAGTGACACTGTCTCTTTAATAGGAGACTGTGATAGTGACACTGTCCCTTTAACAGGAAACTGTGATAGTGACACTGTCCCTTTAACAGGAGACTGTGATAGTGACGCTGTCTCTTTAGCAGGAGTCTGTGATAGTGACAATGTCCCTTTAACAGGAGACTGTGATAGTGACACTGTCCCTTTAACAGGAGGCTGTGATAGTGACACTGTCCCTTTAACAGGAGACTGTGATAGTGACAATGTCCCTTTAACAGGAGGCTGTGATAGTGACACTGTCCCTTTAAAAGGAGGCTGTGATAGTGACACTGTCCCTTTAAAAGGAGACTGTGATAGTGACACTGTCTTTTTAACAGGAGACTGTGATAGTGACAATGTCCCTTTAAAAGGAGACTGTAATCGTGTCAATGTCCCTTTAGCAGGACACTGTGATATTGACACAATCCTTTTAACTGGACGCTGTCATAGAGACACTGTCCCCTTAACAGGAGACTGTGATAGAAACACTATGCCTTTAATGGGAGACTGTGACAGTGACACTGTCCCTTTAACAGGAGACTGTGACAGTGCCACTGTCCCTTTAACAGGAGATTGTGATAATGACACTGCCCCTTTAAGAGGAGATGTGATCGTGATGCTGCCTCCTTTACCGGAGACAGTGATAGTGACGGTGTCCCTTTAACTGGAAACTGTGATAGTGATACTGCCCCTTTAACAGAGACTGTGACAGTGGTACTAACGCCTTTAACAGGAAACTGTGTCAGCGAGACTGTTCCTTTAATTGAAACTGTGATAATGCTGTTTTCCCTTTAACTGGAGATTGTGATGCTATCGCTTTAAAATTTTGAAAATAAAATTTCTGGGATGTGAGTATTACTGGTGAGATCCATCCCGGATTGTCCTGGAGAGGTCAGTGCTGGTGAGATCCATCCCGGATTGTCCTGGGTGGGGTTGGTGCTGGTGAGATCCATCCTGGATTGTCCTGGAGAGGTCAGTGCTGGTGAGATCCATCCCGGATTGTCCTGGAGAGGTCAGTGCTGGTGAGATCCATCCCGGATTGTCCTGGAGAGGTCAGTGCTGGTGAGATCCATCCCGGATTGCCTTGGGGGGGGGTCGGTGCTGGTGAGATCCATCCCGGATTGTCCTGGAGAGGTCAGTGCTGGTGAGGTCCATCCCGGATTGTCCTGGGGGGGGTTGGTGCTGGTGAGATCCATCCCGGATTGTCCTGGAGAGGTCAGTGCTGGTGAGGTCCATCCCGGATTGTCCTGGAGAGGTCAGTGCTGGTGAGGTCCATCCCGGATTGCCTTGGGGGGGTTGGTGCTGGTGAGGTCCATCCCGGATTGTCCTGGAGAGGTCAGTGCTGGTGAGGTCCATCCCGGATTGTCCTGGAGAGGTCAGTGCTGGTGAGGTCCATCCCGGATTGTCCTGGAGAGGTCAGTGCTGGTGAGGTCCATCCCGGATTGTCCTGGTGAGGTTAGCGCTGGTGAGATCCATCCCCGATTGTCCTCTGGGAGTTGGTGGTGGTGAGATCCATCCCGGATTGTCCTCTGGGGGTTGGTGGTGGTGGGATCCATCCCGGGTTGTCCTCTGGGGGTTGGTAGTGAGCTGCCTCCTGGATCTACATGATGCGATTGTAGTCACAGCTCTCCTCTGCTCATGAGGTTGTCCCGTTAACACTGAAACACACACTGTCCCTTTAACAAGAATGTGTAACATTCAGACTGCCCCTTTAAGAGGAATGTGAAAAATTGAGACTCTCCCATCAACAGGAATCTAATAATGATGCTGTTCCTTTAACAGGAATCTGTGGTAATGACAGTGTTACTTTGACAGGAATCTGTAGTAATGACACTTTCTCTTTAACAGGAATGTGTAATAATGGGACTGTCCCTTTAACAGGAATCTGTAGTAATGATGCTGTCCCTTTAACAGGAATCTGTAATTATAAGAACATAAGAACATAAGAAATAGGAGCAGGAGTAGGCCATCTGGCCCTTCGAGCCTGCCCCGCCATTCAATAAGATCATGGCTGATCTGTCGTGGCTCAGTTCCACTTTCCGGCCCTCTCCCCATAACCCTTAATCCCCTCTCTTATCAAAAACCCATCAACCCGCTTCTTGAAAATATTTAGCGAGGCAGCCTCCACCACTTCAATGGGTAGAGAATTCCAGAGATTCACCACCCTTTGAGTGAAGAAGTTCCTCCTCAACTCCGTTCTAAAACGCCCCCCCTTTATCTTGAGGCTGTGCCCCCTAGTCCTACTGTCTTTTTTGAGCGGGAAGAGTCTCTCCACCTCTATCCTATCCATCCCATTCATCATCTTATACGTCTCAGTGAGATCTCCCCTCATTCTTCTAAACTCCAATGAGTACAAGCCTAGTTTATTCAGCCTCTCCTCATAGCTCAACCCCCTCAACTCTGTTATCAGCCTAGTAAACCTCCTCTGCACTCCCTCCAAGGCCAAAATATCCTTGCGTAAGTACAGCGCCCAAAACTGCACACAGTACTCCAGCTGCGGCCTCACCAATGCCCTATACAGCTGCAGCAAGACCTCCCTACTTTTATATTCAATCCCCTTCGCTATGAAGGCCAGCATCCCATTCGCCTTCCTGACCACCTGCTGCACCTGCAAGCTGGGTTTTTGCGACTCATGCACAAGGACCCCGAGGTCCCTCTGCACCGTCGCCTGCTGCAGTTTTTCGCCCCGTAAGTAATAGTCCTTCCTACCATTCTTCCTACCAAAGTGGACCACCTCACACTTGCCAACATTAAATTCCATTTGACATTTCCTGGCCCATTCGCCCAGCCTATCTAGATCCTTCTGCAGACTCTCCACACCCTCCGCACAATTTGCCGTTCCCCCAATCTTGGTGTCATCCGCAAATTTCGACACCCTACACTCGGTTCCCTCCTCCAGATCATCTATATAAATGGTAAAAAGCTGAGGCCCCAGCACCGACCCCTGGGGCACTCCACTAGTCACCATCCGCCAATCCGAATAGCACCCGTTGACCCCCACTCTCTGCCTCCTATTTGACAACCAATCCTCTATCCACGCTAACACCCTACCCCCAACTCCAAGTCCCCTGACCTTCTGCAATAACCTCTTATGAGGTACTTTGTCAAACGCCTTCTGAAAATCCAGAAAGACCACAAGCACCGGCTCTCCTCTATCCACCGCCCTAGACACATCCTCATCGAACTCCAGTAAATTTGTCAGACACGACTTCCCTTTAATGAAACCGTGCTGCGTCTGCTCTATCAAGCAATTCCCTTCAAGATGCCTCGCAATTTCCTCCTTAATGACGGATTCTAACATTTTACCTACCACAGACGTTAAACTAACCGGCCTATAATTCCCTGCCTTTTGCCTGGCACCCTTCTTAAACAACGGCGTAACATTAGCCGTTTTCCAATCTTCCGGCACTTCCCCGGAATCCAGCGATGTCTGGAAAATAACCACCGATGCATCCACTATAACCTCTGCCATTTCTTTCAGAACCCTCGGATGCATTCCATCCGGTCCTGGGGACTTGTCCACAATCAGCCCCTCCAGTCTGTCGAGCACTGCCTCTCAAGTAACAGTAATGTCATTAAGACCCTCCAGTCCTACCACCTTTCCATCGCTAACACCCGGCAAATTATTCACGTCCTCCTCCGTGAAGACAGAAACAAAAAAGTTATTCAATACCTTAGCCATATCCCCATCCCTACCACTAGGTCCCCTTTCTCATCCTCTAAAGGACCAACGTTCACCCTAGCCAGCCTCTTCCTTTTTATATATTTATAAAAACTCTTGCTATCCTTTTTTATATTAAGCGCTAGCCCAGCTTCATAGTTTCTCCTACCCTCCTTTATCAACTTCTTTGTCAATCTTTGTTGACATTTAAACCTCTCCCAATCCTCTTCTCGCCCACTACTCTTAGCTACTCTAAATTCCTCCGCTTTTAATTTAACACTTTCCTTCACCTCCTTCATTATCCACGGCTTATTACCTCTCCTCCTACAGTCCTTTTTGACCATCGGAATAAATTTCTGCTGAGCACCAAGAAAGATCTCCTTAAAGATCCTCCACTGCTCCTCAGCAGACCCTCCCTCCAATGCGCTCCCCCAGTCCACATTCGCCAATTCTTCTCTCATCCTACCGTACTCCCCTCTATTCAAACAAAGGACGCGTGTCCGGGAACCCACTTTCTCCTCCTCCATCTGCACCAGAAACCCGATGCTGTCTGTTTAACAGGAGTGTGTAATAATGAGACTGCCCCTTTAACAGGAATCTGTTATGGTGACAGTGTTCCTTTATGTGTTATACTGAGACCTTCCCTTGAACATGTGTTGTGAAAGTGTATTCCCCTTAAACAGTCATCTGTACAGTGCCGTGGTTCTGCTTAACTGACTAATGGCTGACACACTGTCAGTGTGAGGTAGAGGGAGCTCTTGTCTGCATCTAACCATGGAAGCACTAATCTCACCCCAGGAACACCTTTGGATGTGGTGTGATCCTGTGACCTGTCCCCTCAGTCTCTCGGTATTGCCTAGTCTCAGAGACACTGTTAATCCCTGATTGTGAGGCTTGTTCTGCCTCCAAGTGTGGAGTGTTCCAACAAGACTTGGTAAAGTTCAGGGGTGATGTCCTGGGAGATGTACAGTCATGATGTGGGTATGCCGGCGTTGGACTGGCGTAAACACAGTAAAAAGTCTGACAACACCAGGTTTTAGTCCAATATTATCAAATAAATAGGTTGGACTAAAACCTGGTGTTGTCAGACTTTTGATGTACAGTCACACAGAGAACCAGCCGATGTTCTGCACACTGACATTTCAGAGAGTTTCACAACACATCAACACCCAAAAGGCATTCGACAAGGTGCCACATAAGAGGCTGCTGCTGAAAGAAGAAGCCCATGGGATTGGAGACAGTGTGTTAGCATGGATTGAAAACTGGCCGTCACATTGGAAACACAGAGTTAGAATAACTGGCTCCTTTTCAGAACAGAAAGATGTAACGAGTGGAGTGCCTCAGAGATTTGGTTTGATTTGGTTTATTATTGTCACGTATTAAGTGAAAAGTATTGTTCCTTGCGTGTTATGCAGACAAAGCATACCGTTCATAGAGAAGGAAACAAGAGAGTGCAGAATATAACGTTACAGTCGTAGATAGCTAGGGTGTAGAGAAAGATCAACTAAGTGCCAGGTAGGTCCATTCAAAAGTCTGACAGCAGCAGGGAAGAAGCTGTTCTTGAGTCGGTTGGTACCTGACCTCAGACTTTTGTATCTTTTTCCCAACAGAAGAAGGTGGAAGAGAGAATGTCCGGGGTGCGTGGGGTCCTTAATTATGTTGGCTGCTTTTCCCGAGCCAGCGGCAAGTGTAGACAGAGTCAATGGATGGGAGGCTGGTTTGTGTGATGGATTGGGCTACATTCACGACCCTTTGTAGTTCCTTGCGGTCTTGGGTAGAGCAGGAGCCCAGACCGAGCTGTGATACAACCAGAAAGAATGCTTTCTATGGGGCATCTGTAAAAGTTGGTGAGAGTCGTAGCAGACATACCAAATTTCCTTCATCTTCGGAGAAAGTAGAGGCGTTGGTGGGGCTTTCTTAACTATAGTGTCGGCATGGGGGGACCAGAACAGGTTGTTGGTGACCTGGACACTTAGAAACTTGAAGCTCTCAACCATTTCTACTTCGGATCAGTTCTTGGCCCACAATTGTTCATTATTTGTATTAATAACTTGGAGAAAGGAACAGAATGTAACGTTCCCAAATTTGCTGATGACACAAAGATAAGTGGCAGGGCAGGTTGTGATGAGGATATTGGGATTGTGTAACGGGAAAGCAATAGTTTGGGTGACTGGGCGAAAAAATGTGAATTCATGCATTTTGGTTGGAGGAATCAGAAGGCAGATTATTATCTAAATGGAGAGTGACTGCTTGGAAGAAAAGAATTATGGCCATTCAGAAGAGAATGTCCAGAAAGATGATGAGCTTGAACTGAACGTCCGTAAGGGTGGATCACCGAGATTCTGCCTGATTCAGAAATTAAATGGACAGTCTATCAGGATGGAGCTTGATTCTGGTGTATCTTTAATTCCTGAGACTACACACCAACAAAAGCTGAAGCATCTTCCTTTAAAACTGATGTCATTGGAAGGATATACAGGGAAGAGATTGACCAGAAGACCATATTCCGTAGGAGCAGAATGAGGCCGCTCGGCCCATTGAGTCTGCTTCGCCATTCGATCATGGCTGATATTTTTCTCATCCCCCATTCTCCTGCCTTTTCCCCATAACCCCTGATCCCCTCTTATTAATAAAGAACCTACCTATCTCTGTCTTAAAGACACTCAATGACCCAGCCTCCACAGCCTTCTGCGGCAAAGAGTTCCACACATTCCCCACTCTCTGGCTGAAGAAATTCCTCCTCATCTCTGTTTTAAAGGATCGTCCCTTTAGCCTGAGGTTGTGCCCTCTGGTTCTAGTTTTTCCTACAAATGGAAACATTCTCTCCATGTCCACTTTATCCATGTGGTTCATGGTAATTTTCCAGTTCTTTTTGGGGTCATGGTTAGAAAAGGCAAAGCTGGAGTGCTGTCAACAGATTGGTCAAAGCTAAAACAGATCCACAGCACCTTCTGGATAAATACAACAGTGTATTCAAAGAGGCACTTGGTTCAATGCAAGGGAGTTGAAGTGACACTCAAGATAAAGCCTAATAGTCAACAAAAAGCCTGAAAGCAAGAGCAGTGCCATCTGCAATTCATCCCAATGTTGAAGAAGAATTAGTACAACTTGTTAACACTGTTGTGTTCGAACTGGTTACAACGAGTGACAGGGCAACCCCCACTGTACCTGTTATGAAACCAGATGATTCCATTTGTATTTCTAGTGATTCTAAAACAACTATAAATCCAGTGTTGTGTTCTGATCCATGTCTGCTTCTGTTAATGGAAGATGCGTTTGCTGGATTGTCAGGTGGGCAGACATTCAGCAAGTTTGATGTTTCACAGGCAAATTTACAGATGAATGTAGCTACTGAACCTCAACCATTGCTTACCATTGTTACTCACAAAGGTCTTTTTCATTATAAAAGATTACCTTTTGGAATAACATCTATACCAGTCTTATCCAAAGATCAATGGATCAGACTTTAAGTAGCCTCTCTAGTGTACAGTGGTTACCTGGATGATATTCTAATTACAGGGTCCAGTGAAGAGGAGTATTTGATTAATTCAGAAGCAACATTGGAATATCTTTAAATACATGGCCTGCATATCAAGGAAGAAAAGGGTTACTTTCTCCAGATGGCCGTCCAGTATTTGGGTCATTATTGATAATAAAGGCCAACATAAAGCACCTAAAAAGATGGAAGCTATATTAAAAGCACCACATCAGATGAATGTGATGCAATTGAGGTCCTTTCCAGGATTAGTAAATTATTAGGTTAATTTTTTCTTAACAATGCGATGTTAGTTTACCTCTAAGAGATTTTTTTAACTCATAGTTTCTGCAGCTCCCAGAGGGAGTGTTTCTCAGTTCACAGCCTTAGCTGATGTTAGTATGTTGCCAGGCTGACTACGATGAGTCCTTTTGTTGTTATTTAAGTGGTTTAAATGAGGCTGTTGTGTTTACTCTGGGATTAGTTTTATGGTCTGCATTGTTAGGAGGAAGGTCGTGATTTTGTTCAGGTTTTTTTTTCCCAGTGAGTTTAAGGTTTTGTTTTCAGTTCTGAGAAGTAGTTGGGGTTTAACAGGGGTAGCAAGCTGAACAGAAGTCTCTCTCTCCCTACTTTATTTGGAAATTCTGCTGGTGATCGTAAAGCAAGGCTTTGCCTTCCTGTAGGAAAGAATCTGTTAGTGGTTTGCCTAAAGTCCCTGATATTCTGGGAAGCTGTTCTAACTTCAACCTGTTCTGAGTGAACCAAATTGAAAGTTTTCAATTCTCCAACCAAAGGACTCAATTTCCAATATCATGTGAGCATTAGTCTGTGCAGGGTTAAGGCCTTTTGTCTATGGGATTGGTTTGATCGGTGCATTGTAGATATCTTTGTTAAGGGCTATACATTATCTGTTTCTTGTTTGTAACTGATAAAAGTTTTTGCTAATTTTTTTACAATATATGTTAACTATATTCTTAAATGAGCTTTGTGGATTACTTGAATCATCCTGAAGTGAAACATCTCATGCTTATCCTAGCCAAATCCAAAATGCAGAACTTATGATCCAGGCATCTTCATAAACCTCAACTGTAACATTACACAATAATGCAGCTAATGTATTATGTGTGAAATAGTCATGGGACTGGACAACAAAATGTAAAAAGCATACGAGGATGTCAAAGATGCTTTGCAGAAATCTGAAGTATTGGTTCATTTTAATTGGAAGCTACCATTACTGCTTCCTTGCAATGTTTCACCTAATGGAGTGAAGGCAGTAGTTTCACATTTACATCTTTGGGAGATGAACAACCAATAGCTTTTGTTTTATGTGCTCTGACTGGTGCTGAATCTGACTATGGTCAGTTAGAAAAAGGAGCATTGGGTATAATTTTCAGCGTACCAATGTTGCATCATTATTAATGTAGTTGTCATTTCACATTACGGATCACCAACTCTGAACTAGTATTTTTGGGCCTTATTAAGACTCTACATTAACTGCTAGCTGATTGCAGAGATGGTCACTGATCTTGTCTGCACACTTTTACGATCCTTTATATCATTAATCAGAGTGCCAGGCTAATGCTGATGTGTTATCATGCTTACCTTTACCTGCTGAGCAGATGTCACCAATTTGTTTTGCTAGTATTCTTTATCACTAGTAGATCATTTGCCTGTGACAGACCAGAAATGATCTTGTGATTGGGAAGGTGATGGATATGATATCGAAAGGAACGATATCTGGAACACATCATACATATCCTGATTTAAAACTGTATGTGTCAAGAAAGCTTCAGTTGACCATCCAAGGTGTCTATTGTGGGGAATCCAAGAGATCATTCCTGCTAGTCTGTGTGAAAGAGTTCTTGAACAACTACATGAAGGACATCCTGGTATATTCTGGATGAAGGAATTAGCACTTAGTTATTTTTGGTGGCTGGGTTTGGATACTCAGATTGAAGAACATAGAACAGTACAGGCCCTTTGGCCCTCAGTGTTGTGTCGAGTGATGTCCAAAACCAAGATCAAACCATCCCACTCTCTTTTCTCCCAAGAAAACGTGGGACAGTGTCAATCCTGTGCACCAATAAGAAAAACATCACTGTTGTCTCCTTTACATTCTTAGGAGTGGCCTAAAATGCAATGGCAACGATACGTAGATTTCACCGGCCAGTTTGAGGGTGACGTGTTAGTGGCCATAATTGATGCACACTCGAAGTGGCCAGAAGCTGTTATCATGAGATTTTTTACATCTGAACAAAGCAGGGAAAACTTGATGAACTGTTTATGAGATTTGGTAAATTGGAACAGATTGTTAGCGATAATAGCTCATAGTTTACTTCACAAGAGTTTGAGGATTTTCTCAAAGTAAATAGTATATAATATCCACACCTTATCCACCAACCAATGGATTAGCTGATTCGTACAATCCTTGAAACATGCTTTAAAAGCATCAAGAGAGCAAAGTTCATTATCACATCAAGTGAATAGCTTTTTGGCATCTTAGAAACCATGACTGACGCGACTACCCAACAATCATCTGCATTGCTACTATTAAAGAGAAAGTTGAGAACTGATTTATTACCTCCAGAAACTTCAGACTGGTAGAACATTAACTACAAGTTGCTGGATGAGAAGTGGGGGCAAAACAACTCTCAACCAGGAGATTGAATGTTAGTGTGTAATTATGGTCCGAGCGAGGAATGGGTACAGCCAGTGTACAGAAGACTTAGTTGAATCTGGGTTGTCTGATGATTGTGTCTTTGATGGAGGTTGAGGGACAACCTGATAGAAGTCTACAAGATTATGAGGCCGTGGACAGACTGGAACCTTTTTCCCAGGGTGGAAGAGTCAATTACTAGGGGGCACAGGTTTAAAGGAGTTGTATGAGGCAGATTTTTTACACCAAGGGTGGTGGGTGTCTGGGGGAGGTAGTGGAAGCGGATACGGTAGTGAGTTTTCAGCAATGTCTTGACAAATATATGAATAGACAGGAATAGAGCGATATGGTCCCAGAAGGGGAGGGGGCTTTAGTTCAATTGGGGCAGCATGGTCAATGCAGGAAGTCAAAAGGCCTGTTCCTGTGCTGTAATTTTCTTTGTTTTTTTATTCTTTGTTTTTTGCTACATTACCATATGAGAATGATACAGAATTTGTTCCAGCAGAGGAAGTGCCTACTGAAGTTTCAACTCATACTTCTGGGGTCAACGGCAGACAAATTCCAGAACAACATGTACAACTGAACAGGTATAGAATCTTCCTTGTTGAATTTCTTATTGACTGTGAATAATGATTAATGATCCATTGTGCTGTATCCAGAGTTTTATATGTATAACATTGTAGTAAATTGTTGCTGTGACCACGGAAGTAAAGGTGGGGTGGAGTGGGGTGGGGGTGAATGTTAATATATTTACAAAGTTGCATGATTGCTTTAAGAACTGATCATGTGATTTGATAATGATGTCATTAGGGTGCTGCAAAGCTTGCTGCTTTACATTCAGTTCGAGCTCTTTACAAATCGCAACTCTCAGTATCACCTTTCAGCTAAGTATGAATCTAGGTGTGCAAACCACATCTCTTTTCATGAACAACAGACAAATTTTAACACAGTTAAGATATTGTACATCATTCTAATCCCCGAACTCTCCCATCGAAGACCATCCCTCTAATCCCCTCACTCTCCATGAAAGACTATCCCTCTAATCCCCTCACTCTCCATCGAAGACCATCCCTCTAATCCCCTAACTCTCCCATCGAAGACCATCCCTCTAATCCCCTAACTCTCCCATCAAAGACCCTGCCTTCAATCTCCTAACTCTTCATCGAAGACCATCCCTCTAATCCCCTAACTCTCCATCGAAGACCATCCCTCTAATCCCCTAACTCTCCATCGAAGATGCTCCCTCTAATCCCCTAAGTCTCCTATTGAAGGCCATCCCTCCAATCCCCTAACTCTCCTATTAAAGACCACCCCTCTAATCCCCTAAATCTCCCATCGAAGACTATCCCTCTAATCCCCTAATCCTCCCATTAAAGACCACCCCTCTAATCCCCTAAGTCTCCCATCAAAGACCATCCCTCTAATCCCCTATAAGAGCAAGAACAGTCCCCTCGGCCCTCCAAACCCCTGCTGATCATGATGCCCTAACTAAACTACTCGCAATACTCCAAATGAGGCCTATCACTCACCAATTGATTGATGATTGGAACAACCTGACTCTGGGAGGTGAGATGTGTGAGTTGGGTTTTGAGATTCCCACAGCTCAACCCACTGACAACAAGGGTCTGGAAACAGAACTGTGTGCACAAAACCTAATCCAGCAGAGTATGGAACAATATTCAGAGAGGGTGTTGATGTGGAATTCTGTGAAATGTCGGTGCGGAGATCATCAACTGGTTCTCTGAGTGACTGTATGTCCCAAAGGCCATCACCCGTGAACTTTACCAAGTCTTGTGGGAACTCCCCATACTTGAAGGCTGAATAAGCGTCACCAACAAGGGTAAACAGTGTCTCTGAACCTAGGCAACATCAAGAGGAAACTAAGAGGCAAGGTCACACCACACACACACACACCCAAAGGTGTTCCTGGTAGCTCCTGGGGTTCTACACAACCAGGCAGAGTCACGCGATCACTTTTACAGAGAGAGTAACGCGGTCACAGGCTTCAGCCAGAGGACTAGTTGAGCTAATGGAGATACTTCATATGGCATTGCCTAATAGTGAGAGGGATAGACTTTGAATGGGAATAAGGTGATTGAAGGTGTTGGTCTTTGAAGGGAGGGTTAGGGGATTAGAGTAGAAGGATGGTTTTTAATGGGATGAATGGTCTTTGATGGGAGATTTCAGGAAACAGAAGAATGTTCTAGGATATGACAGTTAGGGGATTAGAAGGATGGTCTTCGATGGGAGAGTTAGGGGATTAGAGGGATGGTCTCTGATGGGAGAGTTAGGGGATTAGAGGGATGGTCTTCAATGGGAGAGTTAGGGGATTAGAGGGGTGGTCTTCAATGGAGAGTTAGGGGATTAGAGGGATGGTCTTCAATGGAGAGTTAGGGGATTAGAGGGGTGGTCTTCAATGGAGAGTTAGGGGATTACAGGGATGGTCTCTGATGGGAGAGTTAGGGGATTAGAGGGATGGTCTTCAATGGGAGAGTTAGGGGATTAGAGGGATGGTCTTCAATAGGAGAGTTAGAGGATTAGAGGGATGTCTTCAATGGGAGAGTCACAGGATTAGAGGGATGGATCTTGATTGGAGAGTTAGGGGAGTAGAGAGATGGTCTTTGATGGGAGAGTTAGGGGATTAGAGGGATGGTCTTCAATAGGAGAGTTAGAGGATTAGAGCGATGGTCTTCAATGGGAGAGTCACAGGATTAGAGGGATGGATCTCGATTGGAGACTTAGGGGAGTAGAGAGATGGTCTTCGATGGGAGAGTTAGGAGATTAGAGGGATGGTCTTCAACAGAGAGTTAGGGGATTAGAGGGATGGTCTTCGATGGGAGAGTTAGGGGATTAGAGGGATGGTCTTCAATGGAGAGTTAGGGGATTAGAGGGATGGTCTTGAGGCATCTTGAGGGGAATTGCTTGATAGAGCAGACGCAGCACGGTTTCATTAAGGGGAAGTCGTGTCTGACAAATTTACTGGAGTTCTATGAGGATGTTTCTAGGGCGGTGGATAGAGGAGAGCTGGTGGATGTGGTCTTTCTTGATTTTCAGAAGGCGTTTGACAAGGTACCTCACAAGAGGTTATTGCAGAAGGTCAGGGGACATGGAGTTGGGGGTAGGGTGTTAGCGTGGATAGAGGATTGGTTGTCAAATAGGAGGCAGAGAGTGGGGGTCAATGGGTGCTATTCGGATTGGCGGTTGGTGACTAGTGGAATGCCCCAGGGGTCGGTGCTGGGGCCTCAGCTATTTACCATTTATATAGATGATCTGGAGGAGGGAACCGAGTGTATGGTGTCGAAATTTGCTGATGACACCAAGATTGGTGGAACGGCAAATTGCGCAGAGGGTGTGGAGGGTCTACAGAAGGATCTAGATAGGCTGGGCGAATGGGCCAGGAACTGGCAAATGGAATTTAATGTTGGCAAGTGCGAGTTGGTCCACTTTGGTAGGAATAATGGTAGGAAGGATTATTACTTACGTGGCGAAAAACTGCAGCAGGCGACGGTGCAGAGGGACCTCGGGGTCCTTGTGCATGAGTCGCAAAATCCCAGCTTGCAGGTGCAGCAGGTGGTCAGGAAGGCGAATGGGATGCTGGCCTTCATAGCGAGGGGGATTGAATATAAAAGTAGGGAGGTCTTGCTGCAGCTGTATAGGGCACTGGTGAGGCCGCAGCTGGAGTACTGTGTGCAGTTTTGGGCGCCGTACTTACGCAAGGATATTTTGGCCTTGGAGGGAGTGCAGAGGAGGTTTACTAGGCTGATGCCGGAGTTGAGGGGGTTGAGCTATGAGGAGAGGCTGAATAAACTAGGCTCATACTCGTTAGAGTTTAGAAGAATGAGGGGAGATCTCATTGAGACATATAAGATGATGAATGGGATGGATAGGATAGAGGTGGAGAGACTCTTCCCGCTCAGAAAGGACAGTAGGACTAGGGCACAGCCTCAAGATAAAGGGGGGGGGCAGTTTAGAACATAGAACATTACAGCGCAGAACGGGCCCTTCGGCCCACGATGTTGCGCCGACCAGCTTTTAAAAAAAAAACAACACTAACCCACTAATCTAAACCAATCCCATTTCGTCCATAAACCTATCCACAGATCTCTTAAACGCCCCCAAACTAGGCGCATTTACAACTGCAGCCAGAACGGAGTTGAGGAGGAACTTCTTCACTCAAAGGGTGGTGAATCTCTGGAATTCTCTGCCCGTTGAAGTGGTGGAGGCTACCTTGCTAAATATTTTTAAGACGCGAGTTGATGGGTTTTTGCTAAGAGAGGGGATTAAGGGTTATGGGGAGAGGGCGGGAATGTGGAACTGAGCCACAACAGATCAGCCATGATCTTATTGAATGGCGGGGCAGGCTCGAAGGGCTAGATGGCCTACTCCTGCTCCTATTTCTTATGTTCTTATGTTCTTCAATAGGAGAGTTAGGGGATTAGAGGGAGGGTCTTCGATGGAGAGTTAGGGGATGGGATCCAAGGGCCTTTGGCCATGTGGATCCAGAACTGGCTTGCCTGCAGAAGGCAGAGAGTGGTTGTGGATGGGGCTTTTTCTGAATGGAGGTCAGTCACCAGCGGAGTGCCTCAAGGATCTGTTCTGGGACCCTTGTTGTTTGTCATTTTCATAAATGACCTAGATGAGGAAGTGGAGGGATGGGTAAGTAAGTTCGCTGATGACACGAAGGTCGGTGGTGTTGTGGATGATCTGGAAGGATGGCAAAAGTTGCAGCAGGACATAGATAGGATGCAGGACTGGGCGGAGAAGTGGCAGATGGACTTCAACGCGGATAAATGTGTAGTCGTCCATTTTGGCAGAACCAACGGGATGAACGAGTACACTATCAAGGGCAGAAGTCTGAGTAGTGTTGAGGAGCAGAAGGATCTTGGGGTCCGGGTCCACAGGACTCTTAAATCGGCCTCGCAGGTGGAGGAGGTGGTCAAGAAGGCGTGTGGTGTACTGGCCTTCATTAATCGAGGGATTGAGTTTAGGAGTCGGGAGGTAATGCTGGAACTTTATAAGACCCTTGTCAGGCCTCATTTAGAGTATTGTGCGCAGTTCTGGTCGCCTCACTATAGGAAAGATGTAGAAGCTATTGAGAGGGTACAGAGGAGATTTACAAGGATGTTGCCTGGACTGGGAGGCATGCCTTATGAAGTTAGGTTGAGGGAGCTGGGACTCTTTTCCCTGGAGAGACGAAGGTTGATAGGCGACCTGATAGAAGTTTACAAAATGTTGAGAGGAATAGATAGGGTGGACTCTCAGAGGCTATTTCCCCGGGTTGAAATGGTCGCTACGAGAGGACACAGATTTAAGGTGCGGGGAGGGAGGTTCAGAAGTGATGTTAGGGGTAAGTTTTTCACTCAGAGGGTGGTGAGTGAATGGAATCGGCTGCCGTCAGTGGTGGTGGAGGCGAACTCGCTGGGGTCTTTTAAAAGACTTCTGGATGAGTATATGGGGTTTAATGAGATTGAGGGTTATAGATAGGTCTGTAGGTTGGTAGGTGATGATGTGATCGGCGCAACTTGTGGGCCGAAGGGCCTGTTTGTGCTGTAGTGTTCTATGTTCTATGTTCTATGTTCTATTAGAGGGATGGTGTTCAATGGGAGAGTTAGGGGATTAGAGGGATGGTCTTTGATGGGAGAGTTAGGGGATTAGAGGGATGGTCTTCAATGGGAGAGTTAGGGAATGAGAGGGATGGTCTTCAATAGGAGAGTTAGGGGATTAGAGGGATGGTCTTCAATACGAGAGTTAGGGGATTAGAGGGATGGTCTTCAATACGAGAGTTAGGGGATTAGAGGGATGGTCTTCAATGGGAGAGTTAGGGAATTAGAGGGAGGGTCTTCGATGGAGAGTTAGGGGATTAGAGGGATGGAATTCGATGGGAGAGTTAGGGGATTAGAGGGATGGTCTTCAATAGGAAAGTTAGAGGATTAGAGTGATGGTATTTGATGGGAGAATTTGGGGATTAGAGGGATGGTCCTCAATGGGAAAGTTCGGGGATTAGAGGGATGGTCTTTGATGGGAGAGTCACAGGATTAGAGGGATGGAGCTCGATTGGAGAGTTAGGGGAGTAGAGGGAGAGTCTTTGATGGGAGAGTTAGGGAATTAGAAGGATGGTCTTTGATGGAGAGTTAGGGGATTAGAAGGATGGTCTTTGATGGAGAGTTAGGGGATTAGAAGGATGGTCTTTGATGGAGAGTTAGGGGATTAGAAGGATGGTCTTTGATGGAGAGTTAGGGGATTAGAAGGATGGTCTTTGATGGAGAGTTAGGGGATTAGAAGGATGGTCTTTGATGGGAGAGTTAGGGAATTAGAAGGATGGTCTTTGATGGAGAGTTAGGGGATTAGAAGGATAGTCTTTGATGGAGAGTTAGGGGATTAGAGGGAGGGTTTTTGACTGGTTCTCTGGAAGAATGTACATTCTGAACACTGTCACCCTTCTTTACTTAAACACGTGTAATGATCTGGCGTCCAGCACTCTTTGGGGCAGAGAATTTCAGAGATTCACCACGCTCCGTGAGAAGGCATTTCTACACACCTCAGTTTTAAATAGCTCTGTCCCCTTGTTCCAGACTCTCCCACACTAGTGAAATCATAAGAACATCAGAACTAGGAGCAGGAGTGGGCCATTCAGCCCCTCGAGCCTGCTCCACCATTCAATAAGATCATGGCTTATCTTTTCATGGACTCAGCTCCACTTACCCACCCGCTCACCATAACCCTTATTTTCTTTACTGTTCAAACATTTATCTATCCTTGCCCTGTAAAAACATTGAATGAGGCAGCCTCAACTGCTTCACTGGGCAGGGAATTCCACAGATTCACAATCCTTTGTGTGAAGAAGTTCCTCCTCAACTCAGACCTAAATCTGCTCCCCCTTATTCTGAGACTGTGCCCCCTAGTTCTAGTTTTACCTGCCAGTGGAAACAACCTCCCTGCTTCTATCTTATCTATCCCCTTCATAATGTTATATATTTCTATAAGATCTCCCCTCATTCTTCTGAATTCCAATGAGTATAGCCCCAGTCTACTCAGTCTCTCCTCATAATCCAACCCTCTCAACTCTGGAATCACCCTAGTGAATCTCCTCTGTACCCCCTCCAGTGCCAGTATATCTTTTCTCAAGTAAGGAGACCAAAACTGTACACAGTACTCCAGGTGTGGCCTCACCAGCACCTTATACAGCTGCAACATAACCTCACTGTTTTTAAACTCCATCCCTCTAGCAATGAAGGACAAAATTCCATTTGCCTTCTTAATTACCTGCTGTACCTGCAAACCAATTCCTTAAGATTCCTGCACAAGGACACCCAGGTCCCTCTGCACAGCAGCATGCTGCAATTTTTTACCATTTAAATAATAGTCCATTTTGCTGTTATTGCTACCAAAATGGATGACCTCACATTTGCCAACATTGTACTCCATCTGCCAGACCCTCGCCCACTCACTGAGACTATCTATATCCCTTTGCAGACTTTCAGCATCCTCTGCACACTTTGCTCTGACACCCATTTTAGTGTCATCTGTGAATTTTGACACACTGCACTTGGTCCCCAACTCCAAATCATCTCTGTAAATCATAAACAATTGTGGTCCGAACACTGATCCCTGAGGCACACCACTAGTCACTGATCGCCAACCAGAAAAACACCCATTTACCCCCACTCTTTACATTCTGTTAACCAATCCTCTATCCATGTTAATACATTACCCGTAACACCGTGCACATTTATCTTATGTAGCAGGCTTTGGTGCGGCGCCTTGTCAAATACCTTCTGGAAATCCAGATACACCACATCCACAGGTTCCCCATTCTCCACTGCACAGGTAATGTTCTCAAAGATTTCCACCAAATTAGTCAGACATGACCTTTCCTTCATGAACCCATGCTGTGTCTTACCAATGAGACAATTTATATCCAGATGTCTCACTATTTCTTCCTTGATGACAGATTCAAGCATTTTCCCTACTACAGAAGTTAAGTTAACCGGCCTATAGTTACCTGCCTTTTGTCTACCTCCTTTTTTAAACAGTGGCATCACATTTGCTGTTTTCCAATCTGTGGGAACCACCCCAGAGTCCAGTGAATTTTGGTAAATTACCACTAGTGCGTTTGCTATTTCTCCCGCTATCTCTTTTAGTTCCCTGGGATGCATTCCATCAGGGCCAGGAGACTTGTCTACCTTTAGTCCCATTAACTTGCCCAACACTCTCTCTTTTGTGATAATGATAGTTTCTAGGTTCTCACCTGCCATAGCCTTCCTGTCATCAATTTTTGCCATTTTATTTGTGTTTTCCACTGTGAAGATCGACACGAAATACCCGTTCAATGCCCCAGCCATTTTCTCATTTCCAGTTATTACATCCCCTTCTCATCCTCTAAAGGAGCAATGTTTACTTTCGCCACTCTTTCGTTTTATATATTTGTAGAAACTTTTGCTATCTGTTTTTAATATTCTGAGCTAGTTTACTCTCATAATCCATCTTGCTTTTCTTTAAAGCTTTTTTCACCATCTCACCATCTATCCTGACAACCCCCCTCAGGATTTTATCTGTTTGAATAAGGTCACCCCTCGCTCTTCTAAACTCTGAGCAATACAGGTCCAGACTATTTAGTCTCTCTTGATAGGACAACCTTCTCATCCCAGGAATTAGCCTGGTGAATGTCCTTTCGATTATCTCCAATGTTACTATATCCTATTTAAGTTAAAATTTATTATTAGTCACAAGTAAGGTTTACATTAACACTGCAATAAAGTTACTGTGAAAATTCCCTGGTCACCACACTCCAGCGCCTGTTCGGGTCAATGCATCTAACCAGCATGTCTTTCAGAATGTGGGATGAAACCGGAGCACCCGGAGGAAACCCACGCAGACAAGGGGAGAACGTGCAGACTCCGCACAGTGACCCAAGCCAGGAATCGAACCTGGGTTCCTAGGGCTGTGAAGCAGCAATGCTAATCACTGTGCCACCATACCGTGCCCTTAAGGTAAGGGGACTAAAACTGTATTCTAGGAGAGACCTCACCAACACCCTGTACAATTGCAACAAAATCTCCCTATTTTTAAACTCCAACACCTTTGCACTAAAGATCAAAATCTCATTTTCCTTCTTAACTACTTATTGGACCTGCCTGCTAGCTTTTTGTGATTCATGCACTAGAACATCCAGATCCCTCTATACTTCACTCACCTGCAGTCTCTCTGTTTAGATAATAATCCGCCTTTTCATTCTCTTACCAAGTGCGTGACCTCACACTTCCCCACATTAAACTCCATTTGTCCGGTTCTCACCCAGTCACCCAATCTATTGATATCCCATTACATAATCCCAATATCCTCATCACAACCTGCCCTGCCACCTATCTTTGTGTCATCGGCAAATTTGGGAACATTACATTCTGTTTCTTCCTCCAGGTCATTAATATAAACAGTGAACAATTGTGGGCTAAGAACTGATCCCTGAGGCACTCCACTAGTTACATCTTTCTGTTCTGAAAAGGAGCCAGTTATTCTAACTCTGTGTTTCCAATGTGACGGCCAGTTTTCAATCCATGCTAACACACTGTCTCCAATCCCATGGGCTTTTTCTTTCAGCAGCAGCCTCTTATGTGGCACCTTGTCGAATGCCTTTTGGGTGTTGATGTGTTGTGAAACTCTCTGAAATGTCAGTGTGGAGAACATCGGCTGGTTCTCTGTGTGACTGTACATCCCCCAGGACATCACCCCTGAACTTTACCAAGTCTTGTTGGAACACTCCACACCTGGAGGCAGAACAAGCCTCACAAATGCCCCAGCATAGATCAGCCATGATAGTATTGAATGATGGGGCAGATGTGAAGGGCTGAATGGTCTACTGATGCTTCTATTGCTTGTGTTCTTGTGTTCTCTCTGAACATTATTCCACACTCTGATGGATTGGGTTTTGTGTGTGCAATTTCTGGGCCATGTTTTCGGTTCGTTGATCTGTGGAAAGCTCCAGAACTCAACTCACAATCTTGAAGCTCTGGCCCTCATATATTTCACTTTCCAGAGTTTCTAACTCTCCCATATAAACTATCCCTCTAACTCTTCATTGAAGACCATTTCACCTTTCAGAGTCAGATTGGTCCAAATATTCTCACGTGAAGAGCTTGCTTTTCAATCATCTTCCTATTGTAACTCTGTCTCACATCAAAGACAATCCCTCTAATACCCAAACTCTCACATCAAAGACCTTCCCTCTAATCCCCGAACTCTCCATCAAAGACCATCCCTCTAATCCCCTAACTATCCGTCAAAGACCTTCCCTCTAATCCTCTAACTCTCCCATGAAAGTCCATCCCTCTAATCCCCTAACTCTCCCATGAAAGTCCATCCTTCTAATCCCCTAACTCTCCATCGAAGACCTTCCCCCTAATCCCCAAACTCTCCATTGAAGACCATCCCTCCAATCCCCTAACTCTCCCATCAAAGACCATCCCTCTAATCCCCTAACTCTCCCATCAAAGACCATCCCTCTAATCCCCTAACTCTCCAATCAAAGACCATCCCTCCAATCCTCTAACTCTCCCATCAAAGACAATCCCTCTAATCCCCTAACTCTCCATCAAAGACCTTCCCTCTAATCCTCTAACTCTCCTATTGAAGACCATCCCTCTAATCCCCTAACTCTCCCATCGAAGACCATCCCTCTAATCCCCTAACTCTCCCATCGAAGACCATCCCTCTAATCCCCTAACTCTCCACCAAAGACCATTCCTCTAATCCCCTAACTCTCCAACAAAGGCCATTCCTCTAATCCCCTAACTCTCCAACAAAGGCCATTCCTCTAATCCCCGAACTCTCCATCGAAGACCATCTCTCTGAACCATCAAGCCTATGTGGAGTGAAAGGCCCCTCGCCAATCCCTGTTCTAGTGTTCACACACTGGAATGACGCCCATTGCCCTATGTGGGGTACATCATGGACTATTGCAAACTCCTTTGCGTATAACATAGTACTTGGAAGCATCGAATACCGTGTGAAATGCTCTTTATTCAATCCGCTCCATGGGGGAATGAATCACAAAGCCCTCGGCTACAAGAAGTTACATTTTGCATCCCAATGTGTGTGAGTCCCTGAGCATTTCACCACTTTCAGAATCTGGCTCCCGGTAATCTAAACGCCTCAGTTTTCCAGGTGTGTGTGTGTGTGTGTGTGTGTGTGTGTGTGTGTGTGTGTGTGTGTGTGTGTGTGTGTGTGTGTGCGCGCGCGCGCCTGTGTCCAGGAGTCATGTGTTTGTGCATGTATGTGCCTGTGTCCGGGAGTCACGTGTGTGTGTGTGTGCGCGCGCGCCTGTGTCCAGGAGTCGTGTGTATGTGCGCACGCCTGTGTCTGGGAGTCACGTGTGTGTGTGTGCCTGTGTCCAAGAGTCACGTATGTGTGTGTGTGCGCATGTGCCTGTGTCCGGGAGTCACGTGTGTGTGCGCGCGCGCCTGTGTCCGGGAGTCATGTGTGAGTGTGTGTGTGTGTCCGGGAGTCAGGTGTGTGTGTGTGTGTGTGTGTGTGTGTGTGTGTGCGCGTGTGCCTGTGTCTGGGAGTCACACGTGTGTGTGTGTGCGCGTGTGCCTGTGTCTGGGAGTCACACGTGTGTGTGTGTGCGCGTGTGCCTGTGTCTGGGAGTCACACGTGTGTGCGCATGTGTCTGTGTCCGGGAGTCACGCGTGTGTGTCTGTGTCCGGGAGTCACACGTGTGTGTGTGTGTGTATGTACACGCGTGTGCCTGTGTCCGGGACTCACGTGTGTGTGTATGTATGCGTGTGTGCCTGTGTCCAGGAGTCACGTGTGTGTGTGTGTGCCTGTGTCCAGGACTCACGTACAGTTTGTCCGGCTGAATCAGGACTAGGCTGACAGCCTGGGTCTTTGCTGGGTCCATATATGCCTCCAGGAGGTGTGTGGAATTCAGACAGGCCCCACTCCCTCACCCGGACCTAGCGATTGAAGAAGGCTCCCTGTGTGAATAGCGAGCCTCACCCAGAACCCCTCTCCGTACAGAAGGTTCCAGAAGCAGTGGCAGAAGCCCCGCTTCACTCAGGATAGGCTGCCAGTGGCTGGGCTAGGACACCAAGCAGCCCTTCTTTGCCCTCTTCCTCATTCTAGGCCTACTGCAGCCGTCGAGGGCAGACAGGGCTGCCTCGCGGAAGATCTCCACCACCTTCTCATTCAGCTTGGCAGAACATTCCAGAAAGCCAGACACCCGCATCTGACGGGCCACGGTCAGACCCTGAGGGAGACCAGAGGGACAATATCAGCATTGACCCCACAGTGCCCACCACCCACCCACATGGAGCAGGAACCCTGGCTGATTTCCCCTCTCTCTCTCTCTAACCCAGGGATCACTGGACAGTGATCAGGAGCAGGAACCCTGGCTGATTTCCCCTCTCTCTCTCTCTCTCTAACCCAGGGATCACTGGACAGTGATCAGGAGCAGGAACCCTGGCTGATTTCCCCTCTCTCTCTCTAACCCAGGGATCACTGGACAGTGATCAGGAGCAGGAACCCTGGCTGATTTCCCCTCTCTCTCTCTAACCCAGGGATCACTGGACAGTGATCAGGAGCAGGAACCCTGGCTGATTTCCCCTCTCTCTCTCTCTCTAACCCAGGGATCACTGGACAGTGATCAGGAGCAGGAACCCTGGCTGATTTCCCCTCTCTCTCTCTCTCTCTAACCCAGGGATCACTGGACAGTGATCAGGAGCAGGAACCCTGGCTGATTTCCCCTCTCTCTCTCTAACCCAGGGATCACTGGACAGTGATCAGGAGCAGGAACCCTGGCTGATTTCCCCTCTCTCTCTCTAACCCAGGGATCACTGGACAGTGATCAGGAGCAGGAACCCTGGCTGATTTCCCCTCTCTTGAAGTGGAGAGTTGATGATGGGGGGGTCCAGTTTTGGGTCAGGGTGGACTCTCTCCATGGGGGAATCATTTACCTGGGTGAAGGTGATTGGCTGCTGGCCAGTTTTACTCAGATTGCGCTGACTGACTTTGTTCATCCTCAGATCTGTCTTACAGGCCACCAGGATTATAGGAATCCCAGGACACAGCTGTCGGATCTCCGGTACCCACTGGGATTTTAAAAAAAAGCAGATAGAAAAGCATTAGAGACATGAGGAGAACATGAGACCGTTCAGGCCTTCTTCGACCTGCTGACGTTAAATTCTCTCAATTCAACTGCGTCAGTAATCCTCTGACAGTGCGGCACTCCCTCAGCACTGACCCTCTGACAGTGCGGCACTCCCTCGGCACTGACCCTCTGACAGTGCGGCACTCCCTCGGCACTGACCCTCTGACAGTGCGGCACTCCCTCAGCACTGACCCTCTGACAGTGCGGCGCTCCCTCAGCACTGACCCTCTGACAGTGCGGCGCTCCCTCAGCACTGACCCTCTGACAGTGCGGCACTCCCTCAGCACTGACCCTCTGACAGTGCGGCACTCCCTCAGCACTGACCCTCTGACAGTGCGGCGCTCCCTCAGCACCGACCCTCTGACAGTGCGGCGCTCCCTCAGCACCGACCCTCTGACAGTGCGGCGCTCCCTCAGCACCGACCCTCTGACAGTGCGGCACTCCCTCAGCACCGACCCTCTGACAGTGCGGCACTCCCTCAGCACCGACCCTCTGACAGTGCGGCACTCCCTCAGCACTGACCCTCTGACAGTGCGGCACTCCCTCAGCACCGACCCTCTGACAGTGCGGCACTCCCTCAGCACCAACCCTCTGACAGTGCGGCACTCCCTCAGCACCGACCCTCTGACAGTGCGGCACTCCCTCGGCACCGACCCTCTGACAGTGCGGCACTCCCTCGGCACCGACCCTCTGACAGTGCGGCACTCCCTCGGCACCGACCCTCTGACAGTGCGGCACTCCCTCGGCACCGACCCTCTGACAGTGCGGCACTCCCTCGGCACTGACCCTCTGACAGTGCAGCACTCCCTCGGCACTGACCCTCTGACAGTGCGGCACTCCCTCGGCACTGACCCTCTGACAGTGCGGCGCTCCCTCAGCACACTCTGTCCATCCTATTAGACTGGAACAGGAGGAGGCCATGCTGCCCCTCTCTTCTGGGAATTTATAAGAACATAAGAAATAGGAGCAGGAGTAGGCCATCTAGCGCTTCGAGCCTGCCCCGCCATTCAATAAGATCATGGCTGATCTGTCGTGGCTCAGTTCCACATTCCCGCCCTCTCCCCATAACCCTTAATCCCCTCGCTTATCAAAAACCCATCAACCCGCGTCTTAAAAATATTTAGGGAGGCAGCCTCCACCACTTAAACGGGCAGAGAATTCCAGAGATTCACCACCCTTTGAGTGAAGAAGTTCTTCCTCAACTCCGTTCTAAACCGCCCCCCCTTTATCTTGAGGCTGTGCCCCCTAGTCCTACTGTCCTTTCTGAGTGGGAAGAGTCTCTCCACCTCTATCCTATCCATCCCATTCATCATCTTATATGTCTCAATGAGATCTCCCCTCATTCCTCTAAACTCTAACGAGTACTAGCCTAGTTTATTCAGTCTCTCCTCATAGCTCAACCCCCTCAACTCCGGCATCAGCCTAGTAAACCTCCTCTGCACTCCCTCCAAGGCCAAAATATCCTTGCGTAAATACGACGCCAAAACTGCACACAGTACTCCAGCTGCGGTCTCACCAATGCCCTATACAGCTGCAGCAAGACCTTCCTATTTTTATATTCAATCCCCCTCGCTATGAAGGCCAGCATCCCATTCGCCTTCCTGACCACCTGCTGCACCTGCAAGCTGGGTTTTTGCGACTCATGCACAAGGACCCCGAGGTCCCTCTGCACTGTCGCCTACTGCAGTTTTTCTCCACGTAAGTAATAATCCTTCCTACCATTATTCCTACCAAAGTGGACCACCTCGCACTTGCCAACATTAAATTCCATTTGCCAGTTCCTGGCCCATTCGCCCAGCCTATCTAGATCCTTCTGTAGACTCTCCACACCTCCCGCGCAATTTGCCGTTCCACCAATCTTGGTGTCATCAGCAAATTTCGACACCATACACTCGGTTCCCTCCTCCAGATCATCTATATAAATGGTAATTAGCTGAGGCCCCAGCACTGACCCCTGGGGCACTCCACTAGTCACCAACCGCCAATCCGAATAGCACCCATTGACACCCACTCTCTGCCTCCTATTTGACAACCAATCCTCTATCCACGCTAACACCCTACCCCCAACTCCATGTCCCCTGACCTTCTGCAATAACCTTTTGTGAGGTACCTTGTCAAACGCCTTCTGAAAATCAAGAAAGACCACATCCACCGGCTCTCCTCTATCCACCGCCCTAGACACATCCTCATAGAACTCCAGTAAATTTGTCAGACACGACTTCCCCTTAATGAAACCGTGCTGTCAAGCAATTCCCCTCAAGATGCCTCGCTATTTCGTCCTTGATGACGGATTCTAACATTTTACCTACAACAGACGTTAAATTAACCGGCCTATAATTCCCTGCCTTTTGCCTGGCACCCTTCTTAAACAACGGCGTAACATTAGCCGTTTTCCAATCTTCCGGCACTTCCCCGGAATCCAGCGACGTTTGGAAAATAACCACCAAGGCATCCACTATCACCTCCGCCATTTCTTTCAGAACCCTCGGATGCATTCCATCCGGTCCTGGGGACTTGTCCACAATCAGCCCCTCCAGTCTGTCGAGCACCGCCTCTCTAGTAACAATAATGTCATTGAACATAAGAACATAAGAAATAGGAGCAGGAGTAGGCCATCCAGCCCTTCGAGCCTGCCCCGCCATTCAATAAGATCATGGCTGATCTGTCGTGGATCAGCTCCACATTCCCGCCCTCTCCCCATAACCCTTAATCCCCTCTCTTATCAAAAACCCATCAAC
Source organism: Carcharhinus amblyrhynchos (assembly GCF_965287045.1). Classification (NCBI taxonomy): domain Eukaryota; kingdom Metazoa; phylum Chordata; class Chondrichthyes; order Carcharhiniformes; family Carcharhinidae; genus Carcharhinus; species Carcharhinus amblyrhynchos. The sequence continues at coordinate 69,846 of NW_027650160.1, forward strand.
CCGCGTCTTAAAAATATTTAGCGAGGCAGCCTCCACCACTTCAACGGGCAGAGAATTCCAGAGATTCACCACCCTTTGAGTGAAGAAGTTCCTCCTCAACTCCGTTCTAAACCGCCCCCCTTTTATCTTGAGGCTGTGCCCCCTAGTCCTACTGTCTTTTCTGAGCGTGAAGAGTCTCTCCACCTCTATCCTATCCATCCCATTCATCATCTTATACGTCTCAATGAGATCTCCCCTCATTCTTCTAAACTCTAACGAGTACAAGCCCAGTTTATTCAGCCTCTCCTCATAGCTCAACCCCCTCAACTCCGGTATCAGCCTAGTAAACCTCCTCTGCACTCCCTCCAAGGCCAAAATATCTTTGTGCAGGTGCGGCGCCCAAAAATGCACACAATACTCCAGTTGCAGCCTCACCAATGCCCTATACAGCTGCAGCAAGACTTCCCTACTTTTATATTCAATCCCCTTCGCTATGAAGGCCAGCATCCCATTCGCCTTCCTGACCACCTGCTGCACCTGCAAGCTGGGTTTTTGCGACTCATGCACAAGGACCCCGAGGTCCCTCTGCACCGTCGCCTGCTGCAGTTTTTCGCCCCGTAAGTAATAGTCCTTCCTACCATTCTTCCTACCAAAGTGGACCACCTCACACTTGCCAACATTAACTTCCATTTGCCATTTCCTGGCCCATTCGCCCAGCCTATCTAGATCCTTCTGTAGACTCTCCACACCCTCCGCACAATTTGCCGTTCCCCCAATCTTGGTGTCATCAGCAAATTTCGACACTCTACACTCGGTTCCCTCCTCCAGATCATCTATATAAATGGTAAAAAGCTGAGGCCCCAGCACCGACCCCTGGGGCACTCCACTAGTCACCATCCGCCAATCCGAATAGCACCCGTTGACCCCCACTCTCTGCCTCCTATTTGACAACCAATCCTCTATCCACGCTAACACCCTACCCCCAACTCCAAGTCCCCTGACCTTCTGCAATAACCTCTTGTGAGGCACTTTGTCAAACGCCTTCTGAAAATCTAGAAAGACCACATCCACCAGCTCTCCTCTATCCACCGCCCTAGACACATCCTCATAGAACTCCAGTAAATTTGTCAGACACGACTTCCCTTTAATGAAACCGTGCTGCGTCTGCTCTATCAAGCAATTCCCTTCAAGATGCCTCGCAATTTCCTCCTTAATGACAGATTCTAACATTTTACCTACCACAGACGTTAAACTAACCGGCCTATAATTCCCCGCCTTTTGCCTGGCACCCTTCTTAAACAACGGCGTAACATTAGCCGTTTTCCAATCATCCGGCACTTCCCCGGAATCCAGCGACGTTTGGAAAATAACCACCAAGGCATCCACTATCACCTCCGCCATTTCTTTCAGAACCCTCGGATGCATTCCATCCGGTCCTGGGGACTTGTCCACAATCAGCCCCTCCAGTCTGTCGAGCACCGACTTTCTAGTAACAGTAATCTCATTAAGACCCTCCAGTCCTACCACCTTTCCATCGCTAACACCCGGCAAATTATTCACGTCCTCCTCCGTGAAGACAGAAACAAAAAAGTTATTCAATACCTTAGCCATATCCCCATCCCCTACCACTAGGTCTCCTTTCTCATCCTCTAAAGGACCAACATTCACCCTAGCCAGCCTCTTCCTTTTTATATATTTATAAAAACTCTTGCTATCCTTTTTTATATTAAGCGCTAGCCTAGCCTCATAGTTTCTCCTACCCTTCCTTATCAACTTCTTTGTCAATCTTTGTTGACATTTAAACCTCTCCCAATCCTCTTCTCGCCCACTGCTCTTAGCTACTCTAAATTCCTCCGCTTTTAGTTTAACACTTTCCTTCACCTCCTTCGTTATCCACGGCTTATTACCTCTCCTCCTGCTATCCTTTTTGACCATCGGAATAAATTTCCGTTGAGCACCAAGAAAGATCTCCTTAAAGATCCTCCACTGCTCCTCAACAGACCCTCCCTCCAACGCGCTCCCCCAGTCCACATTCGCCAATTCTTCTCGCATCCTACCGTATTCCCCTCTATTCAAACAAAGGACGCGTGTCCAGGAACCCACTTTCTCCTCCTCCATCTGCACCAGAAACTCCACCATACAACGATCACTCTCCCCAAGAGGATCCTTCACCACAAGGTCCCTAATTCTACCCGCTTCATTACATAGCACCAGATCCAAGATAGCTCGCTCCCTCGTCGGCTCCAACACACACTGTTCCAGGAAACTATCCCGGCAGCATTCCAAGAACTCTTCCTCGAGCCCCCCACGTCCAACATGGGTCGACCAATCAATATGCAGATTGAAATCCCCCATAACTACGGCCGTCCCATTCCTGCACGCCGCACTTATTTGCGCGTTAACAGCCCGCCCCATCTCCAGATCATTATTCGGGGGCCTATAGACGACACCCACCAGCGTCTTCCTCCCTTTGCTGTTCCTAATCTCCACCCACAACGATTCCACCCTCTGCTCCTTGGCTCCAATATCATCCCTTGCTACCACTGTGATGCTATCCTTAATCAGCAGAGCTACGCCCCCCCCTTTTCCCTCCTGCCTATCCTTCATTAACACTTGATAGCCCTGTACATTCAGATCCCACTCCCTGTCACCCTGCAGCCACGTCTCTGTAATGGC
>NW_027650160.1:77500-117500 GCF_965287045.1 Carcharhinus amblyrhynchos
TGCTCACTCACACTCACAGCCCGACTCTGCTCACTCACACTCACAGCCCGACTCTGCTCACTCACACTCACAGCCCGACTCTGCTCACTCACACTCAGCCCGACTGTCTGTCTGCTCACTCACACTCACAGCCCGACTCTCTGTCTGCTCACTCACACTCACAGCCCGACTCTGCTCACTCACACTCACACAGCCCGACTCTGCTCATTCACACTCACACAGCCCGACTCTGCTCACTCACACTCACACAGCCCGACTCTGCTCACTCACACTCACAGCCCGACTCTGCTCACTCACACTCACACAGCCCGACTCTGCTCACTCACACTCACACAGCCCGACTCTGCTCACTCACACTCACACAGCCCGACTCTGCTCACTCACACTCACAGCCCGACTCTGCTCACTCACACTCACACAGCCCGACTCTGCTCACTCACACTCACACAGCCCGACTCTCTGTCTGCTCACTCACACTCACAACCCGACTCTCTGTCTGCTCACTCACACTCACAGCCCGACTCTCTGCTCACTCACACTCACAGCCCGACTCTCTGTCTGCTCACTCACACTCACAGCCCGACTCTCTCTCTGCTCACTCACACTCACAGCCCGACTCTCTGTCTGCTCACTCACACTCACACAGCCCGACTCTCTGCTCACTCACACTCACAGCCCGACTCTCTGTCTGCTCACTCACACTCACAGCCCGACTCTGCTCACTCACACTCACACAGCCCGACTCTGCTCACTCACACTCACACAGCCCGACTCTCTGTCTGCTCACTCACACTCACACAGCCCGACTCTGCTCACTCACACTCACAGCCCGACTCTCTGCTCACTCACACTCACAGCCCGACTCTCTGTCTGCTCACTCACACTCACAGCCCGACTCTGCTCACTCACACTCACAGCCCGACTCTCTGTCTGCTCACTCACACTCACAGCCCGACTCTCTGTCTGCTCACTCATGCTCACACCCAAGCTGACTGCTTTTGTAACTGGCCAGGTGGGCGGGAGTACAACCAGATCCACCCCCCACACACACCCCCACACACACCCGACACTCTCAAACATCCACCCTCCTTACTACTTAATCTGCACACTGCCAATCCCCAGAGGGAGAAGTGAAAGAGGTAAAGGCCACTCAGACTGTGCCCCCAGGCCCCCATAACACCCTACACTCCTCCCTATCTCTGTAACCTCCTCCGGCCCCTACACTCCTCCCTATCTCTGTAACCTCCTCCGGCCCCTACACCCCTCCCTATCTCTGTAACCTCCTCCAGCCCCTACACCCCTCCCTATCTCTATAACCTCCTCCAGCCCCTACACCCCCTCCCTATCCCTGTAACCCCCTCCAGCCCCTACACCCCCTCCCTATCTCTGTAACCCCCTCCAGCCCCTACACCCCCTCCCTATCTCTGTAACCTCCTCCAGCCCCTACACCCCCTCCCTATCCCTGTAACCTCCTCCAGCCCCTACACCCCTCCCTATCTCTGTAACCTCCTCCAGCCCCTACACCCCTCCCTATCTCTATAACCTCCTCCAGCCCCTACACCCCTCCCTATCTCTATAACCTCCTCCAGCCCCTATACCCCTCCCTATCTTGGTACCCTCCTATCTGGAATGTCCTGTCTGGGAGGATGGTGGAAGTTGCCTCCTATCCTTTGAAAAGGTACCTGGATGAGTGTGGGTTCAGTGTTGGCAAGTGGAATTAGGTGGATAATGCAGAGCCTTTCGTGCAACGGTGCAGACTAGATGGGCTGAAGGACCTGTTGTGCACTGTAGGATTTTGTGATTCTGTCAGATCTCTGCACTCCATCAATTCTGGCCCCTTGAGCTTCCTCCTGATTCCCATCACTCCGCTATTGATGAAGGATCTATTACCAATGGCTGCCAATAGCAGAGTGATGGCAATTAGGGGGAAGCTTGCTGGGGATGGGGGGACTAGACTCTGAAATTCCCTCCCTAAACCTCTCTCTCGAGGTGGGATTTTCTGGCCTTGCTCATCCAGAAAGTGTAAAATCCCACCCGTGGGACCTTTCCATGGAGTGCCCCTGGGCCGCTCCGATTCCCGTGGTGGGCAGGATGGTAAAGTTCCGGCTTCTGTCTCTCTCTTCCTTGAAGAGTTCCCGTAATACTAGCTCGATGTCACATCTTCTGGCCCTCTGCCACCATCTCTCGTTACGGGAACAGTTTACTTTTGTTGGGTTACATTCCTTTCGAGTGCCAAAACATTTTGCATCCATTGATAAGTGTGATTCCGAGCGAGTGTTCCGTCTTCTGGCTGAGATAACCAATGAGGTCTCAGTTTCAAAATGGCAGCCCTGACCTTTGAGCTTGCGAGCAATGTCTCGGGTGAAGGGTCATCATTGTCTGATAACACAGAGATGGGTCGGTCTGATAAAAGGAGGGAGACTCCATGTGACTCACAGTAACGAAGGCTCTATTACCAACAACTGCCCCTAACCCAGGAACAACTGACTTTGTACAACACACATTCCCACTTCCAACTGAGGGTCCATCGTCATCCCGGGATACACCCCTCACACCCGATTGGCTCTGCTTCCCGCCTCAACACTGCATTGGGTCTGGCCCGATCACATGGCCCTCAGGAATCTCAAACCTCCCACTTAAAGCGGCCATGCCACCACACTCTGGAGAGAGTGCAGAGGAGGTTTACCAGGATGCTGCCTGGTATGGAAGGACTGGGTTATGAGGAAAGATTGGGTAAACTGGGGCTGTTTTCCTTAGAAAGACGGAGAATGAGGGGGGATCTAATAGAGGTGTATGAGATAATGAAGTGTCTAGATAGAGTAAACAGTGGCAGGCTTTTTCCTAGATTGGAGACAAATATCACGAGGGGCCACGGGCTTAGGGTGGGTGGGGGGAGGTATAATTTGGATGCTAGAGGGAGGTTTTTCACACAGAGGGTCGTGGGGATATGGAATGCGCTGCCAAGTAAGGTGGTGGAGGCAGGCATGCTGGACTTGTTTAAAGTTTACTTATGTAGACACATGAGCGAAATAGGGATGGAGGGTTAGAGGAGACTGTTTTAAATAAGGATCAGAGCCTCGGGACATTCCTGGAAATCAACTGTTACATGTGTTGATGTTTTGTCCCTTTTACTCCGCAGGTGTGTTGGTCCACCTTGATGTCCAACGAGGGGCATACACGCGGTGGGTCGTGCGTGGGCTGCTCTTGGATGTTTCGAGAGTGGCCTAGTACTTCACGTGGTTAGTGTACGCTTAAACTGGACCAGCAGATGGGCACCACGACAGCTCAGTGACTATCACTGTTTGCAGTACAGATACATGGATTTGGGCCTGTGTCTGTGGGAATTTGCACATTCTCCCCGTGCTTGCGTGGGTTTTCTCCGGGTGCTCCAGTTTCCTCCCACACCCCAAAGATGTGCTCTTAGGCTGATTGGTGTAACAAATTGTCCCTAAATTATTCTCCCCTCAATCTGGTTTCCAATGGGGGTACCACGAGCATAGACATGGGTCAAGGGTGGAGGAGGAAAAGCACATTGTTAAGATGGCAGCGCGGGCTCGTTGGACCGAAGGGCCTGTTTCCCGTGCTGTATTTTTCTTTGTTCTTTGCTCACGCTCCTTTGACCCCCCCCCCCCACACAATTTAAAGGGGCCACGTCACCACACTCCTTCGATCCACTCCTGAATTCACCTCCCGATGAAAAGAAACTAACCTCTTTCACATTGGCTAATAAATGGACAATCTGGTGAACTGGTGCGGTGACAATAATCTCTCCCTCAATGTCAACAAAACTAAGGAGATTCTCATCGACTTCAGGAAGTGTAAAGGAGAACATGCCCCTGTCTACATCAACGGGGATGGAGTAGAAAGGGTCGAGAGCTTCAAGTTTTTAAATGTCCAGATCACCAACAACCTGTCCTGGTCCCCCCCCATGCTGATACTATCGTTAAGAAAGCCCCACCAACGCCTCTACTTTCTCAGAAGACTAAGGAAATTTGGCATGTCCGCTACGGACTCTCACCAACTTTTACAGATGCCCCATAGAAAGCATTCTTTCTGGTTGTATCACAGCTTGGTCTGGGCTCCTGCTCTGCCCAAGACCGCAAGGAACTACAAAAAGTGGTGAATGTAGCCCCAATCCATCACACAAACCAGCCTCCCATCCATTGACTCTGTCTACACTTCCCACTGCCTTGGGAAAAGCAGCCGGTATAATCAAGGACCCCCCCCCACACACACCCCGGACATTCTCTCTTCCACCTTCTTCCATCAGGGAAAAGATACAAAAGTCTGAGGTCCCGTACCGACCGACTCAAGAACAGCTTCTTCCCTGCTGCTGTCAGACTTTTGAATGGACTGACCTCACATTAAGCTGATCTTTCTCTACACCCTCGCTGTGACTGTAACACTACATTCTGCACCCTCTCCTTTCCTTTCTATATGAACGATACGCTTTGTCTGTATAGCGCGCAAGAAACAATACTTTTCACTGGATCCCAACATACTTGACAATAAGAACATAAGAAATAGGAAATAGGAGCAAATCAAATCTCAACGTGAAGCTATCGATATTTGCTCTTGGTTGGTATCCTGTGGTTGTAACCGCTCTCACTCCATATGGTGATGTCTCACTGTGACTGTCGTTGGTTTGGTCCAATCGAAGTTCGCCAAGAGGCTGGTGACTACACAACCAGATTTATCGTTCTGAACCCCTCCTTCTCTTCCCCCCACTTCTAACATTAACGACAACTCACACCCAATTGACCCAGCTTCCCACCTCCACACACCAAGAGGTGCAGCCATATCAACTGGTTCTCCTGGAATGCCCCTTGAACAGGCCACACTCCCATAGTAAGAGACACCAGCACATCAGACGGTCAGTGCTGAGGGAGCGCCGCACTGTCAGAGGGTCAGTGCTGAGGGAGTGCCGCACTGTCAGAGGGTCAGTGCTGAGGGAGTGCCGCACTGTCAGAGGGTCAGTGCTGAGGGAGCGCCGCACTGTCAGAGGGTCAGTGCTGAGGGAGCGCCGCACTGTCAGAGGGTCAGTGCTGAGGGAGTGCCGCACTGTCAGAGGGTCAGTGCTGAGGGAGTGCCGCACTGTCAGAGGGTCAGTGCTGAGGGAGTGCCGCACTGTCAGAGGGTCAGTGCTGAGGGAGAGCCGCACTGTCAGAGGGTCAGTGCTGAGGGAGCGCCGCACTGTCAGAGGGTCAGTGCTGAGGGAGTGCCGCACTGTCAGAGGGTCAGTGCTGAGGGAGCGCCGCACTGACAGAGGGTCAGTGCTGAGGGAGCGCCGCACCGCACTGTCAGAGGGTCAGTGCTGAGGGAGTGCCGCACTGTCAGAGGGTCAGTGCTGAGGGAGTGCCGCACTGTCAGAGGGTCAGTGCTGAGGGAGTGCCGCACTGTCAGAGGGTCAGTGCTGAGGGAGTGCCGCACTGTCAGAGGGTCAGTGCTGAGGGAGTGCCGCACTGTCAGAGGGTCAGTGCTGAGGGAGTGCTGCACTGTCAGAGGGTCAGTGCTGAGGGGGTGCCGCACTGTCAGAGGGTCAGTGCTGAGGGAGTGCCGCACTGTCAGAGGGTCAGTGCTGAGGGAGTGCCGCACTGTCAGAGGGTCAGTGCTGACGGGGTGCCGCACTGTCAGAGGGTCAGTGCTGAGGGAGTGCCGCACTGTCAGAGGGTCAGTGCTGAGGGAGTGCCGCACTGTCAGAGGGTCAGTGCTGAGGGAGTGCCGCACTGTCAGAGGGTCAGTGCTGAGGGAGTGCCGCACTGTCAGAGGGTCAGTGCTGAGGGAGCGCTGCACTGTCAGAGGGTCAGTGCTGAGGGAGTGCCGCACTGTCAGAGGGTCAGTGCTGAGGGAGTGCCGCACTGTCAGAGGGTCAGTGCTGAGGGAGTGCCGCACTGTCAGAGGGTCAGTGCTGAGGGAGTGCTGCACTGTCAGAGGGTCAGTGCTGAGGGAGTGCCGCACTGTCAGAGGGTCAGTGCTGAGGGAGTGCCGCACTGTCAGAGGGTCAGTGCTGAGGGAGTGCCGCACTGTCAGAGGGTCAGTGCTGAGGGAGCGCCGCACTGTCAGAGGGTCAGTGCTGAGGGAGTGCCGCACTGTCAGAGGGTCAGTGCTGAGGGAGTGCCGCACTGTCAGAGGGTCAGTGCTGAGGGAGTGCTGCACTGTCAGAGGGTCAGTGTGATAACTGCAATGCATCTTTCTGTGATCCATGCACCGGGACACCAAGATCCCCCTGCAATCTCCATTTAAATAACATGCAGTTTTTTTTAAGCTTTCTGTTAAAGTGGACCCCAGCTTCAGCCTTGCCAAAACCATCTGCCCGAACCATTGTTACCGAGCCATGTTGTCTTGCAGACTCTGTGATGCAGTAACCCGAACAGACACTGGAGTGTGATGGATTTTCACAGTAACTTCATTGCAGTGTTAATATAAGAACATAAGAACATAAGAAATAGGAGCAGGAGTAGGCCATCTAGCCCTTCGAGCCTGCCCCGCCATTCAATAAGATCATGGCTGATCTGTTGTGGCTCAGTTCCACTTTCCCGCCCTCTCCCCATAACCCTTAATCCCCTCTCTTATCAAAAACCCATCAACCCGCTTCTTAAAAATATTTAGCGAGGCAGCCTCCACCACTTCAACGGGCAGAGAATTCCAGAGATTCACCACCCTTTGAGTGAAGAAGTTCCTCCTCAACTCCGTTCTAAACCGCCTCCCCTTTATCTTGAGGCTGTGCCCCCTAGTCCTACTGTCTTTTTTGAGCGGGAAGAGTCTCTCCACCTCTATCCTATCCATCCCATTCATCATCTTATACGTCTCAATGAGATCTCCCCTCATTCTTCTAAACTCTAACGAGTACAAGCCTAGTTTATTCAGCCTCTCCTCATAGCTCAATCCCCTCAACTCCGGTATCAGCCTAGTAAACCTCCTCTGCACTCCCTCCAGGGCCAAAATATCCTTGCGCAGGTGCGGCGCCCAAAACTGCACACAGTACTCCAGCTGCAGCCTCACCAATGCCCTATACAGCTGCAGCAGGACCTCCCTACTTTTATATTCAATCCCCCTCGCTATGAAGGCCAGCATCCCATTCGCCTTCCTGACCACCTGCTGCACCTGCAAGCTGGGTTTTTGCGACTCATGCACAAGGACCCCGAGGTCCCTCTGCACCGTCGCCTGCTGCAGTTTTTCGCCACGTAAGTAATAGTCCTTCCTACCATTCTTCCTACCAAAGTGGACCACCTCACACTTGCCAACATTAAATTCCATTTGCCATTTCCTGGCCCATTCGCCCAGCCTATCTAGATCCTTCTGCAGACTCTCCACACCCTCCGCACAATTTGCCTTTCCCCCAATCTTGGTGTCATCAGCAAATTTCGACACCCTGCACTCGGTTCCCTCCTCCAGGTCATCTATGTAAATGGTAAATAGCTGAGGCCCCAGCACCGACCCCTGGGGCACCCCACTAGTCACCAACCGCCAATCCGAATAGCACCCATTGACCCCCACTCTCTGCCTCCTATTTGACAACCAATCCTCTATCCACGCTAACACCCTACCCCCAACTCCATGTCCCCTGACCTTCTGCAATAACCTCTTGTGAGGTACCTTGTCAAACGCCTTCTGAAAATCCAGAAAGACCACATCCACCGGCTCTCCTCTATCCATTGCCCTAGACACATCCTCATAGAACTCCAGTAAATTTGTCAGACACGACTTCCCTTTAATGAAACCGTGTTGCGTCCGCCCTATCAAGCAATTCCCTTCAAGATGCCTCGCAATTTCCTGCTTAATGACGGATTCTAACATTTTACCTACCACAGACGTTAAACTAACCGGCCTATAATTCCCCGCCTTTTGCCTGGCACCCTTCTGAAACAACGGCGTAACATTAGCCGTTTTCCAATCTTCCGGCACTTCCCCGGAATCCAGCGACGTCTGGAAAATAACCACCAAGGCATCCACTATCACCTCCGCCATTTCTTTCAGAACCCTCGGATGCATTCCATCCGGTCCTGGGGACTTGTCCACAATCAGCCCCTCCAGTCTGTCGAGCACCGCCTCTCTAGTAACAGTAATGTCATTAAGACCCTCCATTCCTACCACCTTTCCATCGCTAACACCCGGCAAATTATTCACGTCCTCCTCCGTGAAGACAGAAACAAAAAAGTTATTCAAGACCTTAGCCATATCCCCATCCCCTACCACTAGGTCCCCTTTCTCATCCTCTAAAGGACCAACGTTCACCCTAGCCAGCCTCTTCCTTTTTATATATTTATAAAAACTCTTGCTATCCTTTTTTATATTAAGTGCTAGCCCAGCCTCATAGCTTCTCCTACCCTCCTTTATCAACTTCTTTGTCAATCTTTGTTGACATTTAAACCTTTCCCAATCCTCTTCTCGCCCACTACTCTTAGCTACTCTAAATTCCTCCGCTTTTAATTTAACACTTTCCTTCACCTCCTTCGTTATCCACGGCTTATTACCTCTCTTCCTACTGTCCTTTTTGACCATCGGAATAAATTTCTGCTGAGCACCAAGAAAGATCTCCTTAAAGATCCTCCACTGCTCCTCAGCAGACCTACCTTCCAACGCGCTCCCCCAGTCCACATTTGCCAATTCTTCTCTCATCCTACCGTACTCCCCTCTATTCAAACAAAGGACGCGTGTCCGGGAACCCACTTTCTCCTCCTCCATCTGCACCAGAAACTCCACCATACAATGATCACTCTCTCCAAGAGGATCCTTCACCGCAAGGTCCCTAATTCTACCCGCCTCATTACATAGCACCAGATCCAAGATAGCTCGCTCCCTCGTCGGCTCCAACACACACTGTTCCAGGAAACTATCCCGGCAGCATTCCAGGAACTCCTCCTCGAGCCCACCTCGTCCAACATGGGTCGACCAATCAAGCCTTACTTGAGGCATTAATAAATAAACTTTAATAAATAAACTTTAAAACTTTTATGTCCTCTTCACAACTTCCTCTCCTACTGTGGTGAAAGGGCCCTTTTGTAGATCCTTGCGGTCTTGGGCAGAGCAGGTGCCCAGACCAAGCTGTGATACAACCAGAAAGAATGCTTTCTATGGGGCATCTTTAAAAGTTGGTGAGAGTCCGTAGCGGACATGCCAAATTTCCTTCGTCTTCTGAGAAAGTAGAGGCGTTGGTGGGACTTTCTTAACAATAGTATCAGCATGGGGGGGGACCAGGACAGATTGTTGGTGATCTGGACATTTAAAAACTTGAAGCTCTCGACCCTTTCTACTCCATCCCCGTTGATGTAGACAGGGGCATGTTCTCCTTTACACTTCCTGAAGTCGATGAGAATCTCCTTAGTTTTGTTGACATTGAGGGAGAGATTGTTGTCACCGCACCAGTTCACCAGATTGTCCATTTATTAGCCAATGTGAAAGAGGTTAGTTTCTTTTCATCGGGAGGTGAATTCAGGAGTGGATCGAAGGAGTGTGGTGACGTGGCCCCTTTAAATTGTGGTGGGGGGGGGGGGGTCGAAGGAGCGTGAGCAAAGAACAAAGAAAAATACAGCACGGGAAACAGGCCCTTCGGTCCAATGAGCCCGCGCCGCCATCTTAACAATGTGCTTTTCCTCCTCCACCCTTGACCCATGTCTATGCTCGTGGTACCCACATTGGAAACCAGATTGAGGGGAGAATAATTTAGGGACAATTTGTTACACCAATCAGCCTAAGAGCACATCTTTGGGGTGTGGGAGGAAACTGGAGCACCCGGAGAAAACCCACGCAAGCACGGGGAGAATGTGCAAATTCCCACAGACACAGGCCCAAATCCATGTATCTGTACAGCAAACAGTGATAGTCACTGAGCTGTCGTGGTGCCCATCTGCTGGTCCAGTTTAAGCGTACACTAACCACGTGAAGTACTAGGCCACTCTCGAAACATCCAAGAGCAGCCCACGCACGACCCACCGCGTGTATGCCCCTCGTTGGACATCAAGGTGGACCAACACACCTGCGGAGTAAAAGGGACAAAACATCAACACATGTAACAGTTGATTTCCAGGAATGTCCCGAGGCTCTGATCCTTATTTAAAACAGTCTCCTCTAACCCTCCATCCCTATTTCGCTCATGTGTCTACATAAGTAAACTTTAAACAAGTCCAGCATGCCTGCCTCCACCACCTTACTTGGCAGCGCATTCCATATCCCCACGACCCTCTGTGTGAAAAACCTCCCTCTAGCATCCAAATTATACCTCCCCCCACCCACCCTAAGCCCGTGGCCCCTCGTGATATTTGTCTCCAATCTAGGAAAAAGCCTGCCACTGTTTACTCTATCTAGACACTTCATTATCTCATACACCTCTATTAGATCCCCCCTCATTCTCCGTCTTTCTAAGGAAAACAGCCCCAGTTTACCCAATCTTTCCTCATAACCCAGTCCTTCCATACCAGGCAGCATCCTGGTAAACCTCCTCTGCACTCTCTCCAGAGTGTGGTGGCATGGCCGCTTTAAGTGGGAGGTTTGAGATTCCTGAGGGCCATGTGATCGGGCCAGACCCAATGCAGTGTTGAGGCGGGAAGCAGAGCCAATCGGGTGTGAGGGGTGTATCCCGGGATGACGATGGACCCTCAGTTGGAAGTGGGAATGTGTGTTGTACAAAGTCAGTTGTTCCTGGGTTAGGGGCAGTTGTTGGTAATAGAGCCTTCGTTACTGTGAGTCACATGGAGTCTCCCTCCTTTTATCAGACCGACCCATCTCTGTGTTATCAGACAATGATGACCCTTCACCCGAGACATTGCTCGCAAGCTCAAAGGTCAGGGCTGCCATTTTGAAACTGAGACCTCATTGGTTATCTCAGCCAGAAGACGGAACACTCGCTCGGAATCACACTTATCAATGGATGCAAAATGTTTTGGCACTCGAAAGGAATGTAACCCAACAAAATAAACTGTTCCCGTAACGAGAGATGGTGGCAGAGGGCCAGAAGATGTGACATCGAGCTAGTACTACGGTAACTCTTCAAGGAAGAGAGAGACAGAAGCCGGAACTTTACCATCCTGCCCACCACGGGAATCGGAGCGGCCCAGGGGCACTCCATGGAAAGGTCCCACGGGTGGGATTTTACACTTTCTGGATGAGCAAGGCCAGAAAATCCCACCTAGAAACATACAGACATCGAAACCAGAAGCAGGAGGAGGCCATTCAGCCCTTCCAGCCTATCCTGGCATTCATTTTGATCATGGCTGATCATCCAATTCAATATCCTGATCCCCCCACTTCCCCCCCATATCCCTCAATCCCTTTAGCCCCAAGAGCGAAATCTAATTTCTTCCTGAAATCTCACAACGTTTTGGCCTCAACTACTTTCTGTGGGAGTGAATCCCACACATTCCCCACCCTCTGGGTGAAGAAATTTCCCCCTCACCTCAGTTCTAAAAGGTTTCCCCCTTATCCTCAAACTCTGACCCCTAGTTCTGGACTCCCCCCCCACCATGGGGAACATTCTTTCTGAATCTACCCTGTCTAACCCTGTGTGAGTTTATACACCACATCAGCAATGTTTACTCACCCATGTTGTTTGTTACCTCAACCCATACAGATTCCACATCATCTCTGCCAATCTTTCCTCAATATCGTATCAATAGCATCTTTCTTCAACAATGCAACTGCACCATCTTTTCTTTTCCGTCTGCCCTTCCGAAACACAGACTAGCCCTCAGTGTTTGGCTCCCATCCTTGCTCACCTTGGAGTCCCGTCTCCGAAATGCCAACTATATCATCATCCCATTCCCATCTATCTCTGCAACGAATTCATCCATTTTATTTCGAATGCCCCCAGCATTCAGGTTGGCACTATTTATGCTTCTTTTCCCTTTGTTATTTGGTCCTTGATTTCTCTGCCTATCACTTTGCTGATTCTCCATTTCTCTTTCCTCTTATTCTTAATTACCCCTGCTCTGAATCCTTGCAAAGTTTCAAAACCCCCTGACATATTAGTTTAAAACTTCCCCAACCCCTCAAGCAAGTACCCCCGAGGAATCAGACCTGATCCTGCCAAGGTATAACCCATCCAGTTTGTAAAGGCCCCACCTCCCCCAAAAATGGTCCCAGTGTCCTCGGAATCTGAAATCCTCCCTCACACCATCTTTTCAGCCAGATATTCATCCGATGTATCCATGACCCAAGGACCAGGGACGCAGCGTACCTTAGGAAGATTTACTCTGTATCTAACCCCGTGCTGTACCTGTCCTGGGAGTGTTTGATGGGGACAGTGTAGAGGGAGCTTTACTCTGTATCTAACCCCGTGCTGTACCTGTCCTGGGAGTGTTTGATGGGGACAGTGTAGAGGGAGCTTTACTCTGTATCTAACCCCGTGCTGTACCTGTCCTGGGAGTGTTTGATGGGGGGACAGTGTAGAGGGAGCTTTACTCTGTATCTAACCCCGTGCTGTACCTGTCCTGGGAGTGTTTGATGGGGGACAGTGTAGAGGGAGCTTTACTCTGTATCTAACCCCGTGCTGTACCTGTCCTGGGAGTGTTTGATGGGGGGACAGTGTAGAGGGAGCTTTACTCTGTATCTAACCCCGTGCTGTACCTGTCCTGGGAGTGTTTGATGGGGGGACAGTGTAGAGGGAGCTTTACTCTGTATCTAACCCCGTGCTGTACCTGTCCTGGGAGTGTTTGATGGGGGGGACAGTGTAGAGGGAGCTTTACTCTGTATCTAACCCCGTGCTGTACCTGTCCTGGGAGTGTTTGATGGGGGGACAGTGTAGAGGGAGCTTTACTCTGTATCTAACCCCGTGCTGTACCTGTCCTGGGAGTGTTTGATGGGGTGACAGTGTAGAGGGAGCTTTACTCTGTATCTAACCCCGTGCTGTACCTGTCCCGGGAGTGTTTGATGGGGGGACAGTGTGGAGGGAGCTTTACTCTGTATCTAACCCTGTGCTGTACCTGTCCTGGGAGTGTTTGATGGGGGACAGTGTAGAGGGAGCTTTACTCTGGATGTAATCCTGTACTGTACCTGTCCTGGGAGTGTTTGATGGGGGGACAGTGTAGAGGGAGCTTTACTCTGTATCTAACCCCGTGCTGTACCTGTCCTGGGAGTGTTTGATGGGGGACAGTGTAGAGGGAGCTTTACTCTGTATCTAACCCTGTACTGTACCTGTCCTGGGAGTGTTTGATGGGGGGACAGTGTAGAGGGAGCTTTACTCTGTATCTAACCCCGTGCTGTAACTGACCTGGGAGTGTTTGATGGGGACAGTGTAGAGGGAGCTTTACTCTGTATCTAACCCCGTGCTGTAACTGACCTGGGAGTGTTTGATGGGGACAGTGTAGAGGGAGCTTTACTCTGTATCTAACCCCGTGCTGTACCTGTCCTGGGAGTGTTTGATGGGGGACAGTGTAGAGGGAGGTTTACTCTGTATCTAACCCTGTGCTGTACCTGTCCTGGGGGTGTTTGATGGGGACAGTGTAGAGGGAGCTTTACTCTGTATCTAACCCCGTGCTGTACCTGTCCTGGGAGTGTTTGATGGGGGGACAGTGTAGGGGGAGCTTTACTCTGTATCTAACCCCGTGCTGTACCTGACCTGGGGTGTTTGATGGGGACAGTGTAGAGGGAGCTTTACTCTGTATCTAACCCTGTGCTGTACCTGTCCTGGGAGTGTTTGATGGGGACAGTGTAGAGAGAGCTTTACTCTGTATCTAACCCCGTGCTGTACCTGTCCTGGGAGTGTTTGATGGGGGACAGTGTAGAGGCAGCTTTACTCTGTATCTAACCCCGTGCTGTCCCTGTCCTGGGAGTGTTTGATGGGGGGACAGTGTAGAGGGAGCTTTACTCTGTATCTAACCCTGTGCTGTACCTGTCCTGGGAGTGGTTGATGGGGGACAGTGTGGAGGGAGCTTTACTCTGTATCTAACCCCGTGCTGTCCCTGTCCTGGGAGTGTTTGATGGGGGGACAGTGTAGAGGGAGCTTTACTCTGTATCTAACCCTGTGCTGTACCTGTCCTGGGAGTGTTTGATGGGGGGACCATCGGAGAAACCTTCTCCTCATTCACTCTGTCCGAAATCTCTCCCTGGTGATTCTGAATGCCTCAATTCAAGGTCTCCATTCATCTCCTCTCCCCCATGTTGGACAATCCCAGATATCCAACTGCCTGCACATTCACTGAGCGAAGGTTAATAATGTTGATCAGAAGCGAGACAGCGATGGACTGAGTGTGTGTGTAAGAGAGAGAGACACACACACATAGACAGAGAGACAGAAGGAGAGAGGAAGACAGCAAGAGAGACAGCGAGAGGGAGAGAGACAGCACTGGACAGATAGAGAAACAGAGAGATAAAGAGAGAGAAAGAGAGAGAGACAGAGAAATAAAGAGAGAGAGAGAGTGTGCACTTATTAGTGTCAGAAGTAATGCTTACATTAACAGAGCAAAGAAGTTACTATGAGAATGCCTGAGTCAGCAGACTCCAGCACCTGTTCAGGTACACTGAGGGTCAATATAGCATGACCAATCCACCAAATCGACAAATCTTTGGGCACCAAGAGGCAGTGTAGAGGGAGCTTTACTCTGGATGTAATCCTGTACTGTACCTGTCCTGGGAGTGTTTGATGGGGGGACAGTGTAGAGGGAGCTTTACTCTGTATCTAACCCCATGCTGTACCTGTCCTGGGAGTGTTTGATGGGGGGACAGTGTAGAGGGAGCTTTACTCTGTATCTAACCCCGTGCTGTACCTGTCCTGGGAGTGTTTGATGGGGGGACAGTGTAGAGGGAGCTTTACTCTGTATCTAACCCCCTGCTGTACCTGTCCTGCGAGTGTTTGATGGGGGACAGTGTAGAGGGAGCTTTACTCTGTATCTAACCCCGTGCTGTACCTGTCCTGGGAGTGTTTGATGGGGTGACAGTGTAGAGGGAGCTTTACTCTGTATCTAACCCCGTGTTGTATCTGTCCTGCGAGTGTTTGATGGGGGACAGTGTAGAGGGAGCTTTACTCTGGATGTAATCCTGTACTGTACCTGCCCTGGGAGTGTTTGATGGGGGGACAGTGTAGAGGGAGCTTTACTCTGTATCTAACCCCGTGCTATATCTGTCCTGGGAGTGTTTGATGGGGACAGTGTAAAGGGAGCTTTACTTTGTATCTAACCCCGTGCTGTACCTGTCCTGGGAGTGTTTGATGGGGGACAGTGTAGAGGGAGCTTTACTCTGTATCTAACCCCGTGCTGTACCTCTCCTGGGAGTGTTTGATGGGGGGACAGTGTAGAGGGAGCTTTACTGTGTATCTAACCCCGTGCTGTACCTGTCCTGGGAGTGTTTGATGGGGGACAGTGTAGAGGGAGCTTTACTCTGTATCTAACCCCGTGCTGTACCTGTCCTGGGAGTGTTTGATGGGGGACAGTGTAGAGGGAGCTTTACTCTGGATGTAATCCTGTACTGTACCTGCCCTGGGAGTGTTTGATGGGGGGACAGTGTAGAGGGAGCTTTACTCTGTATCTCACCCCGTGCTGTACCTGTCCTGGGTGTGTTGGACACTGAAATTGTCTATAACTTGTGGGTTATTAGCACATAGACAGTTTTTCTGACTGGAATGTTTTGTTGAGATTGATTTTCTGAAGTTTATTTCCTTGCCCAAGGCAGGTGCTATTCCTGGCATCTGGTTTAACTTCATTCTGGTGAATCTGGTGAGCTATTCCAGTTCACTGATCAGCTGATATTTTGTGTGACAGGCCAGGGTGTGCGGATGTTGACAGGCTGATTGGGACACCTCTCTCTTCCGTCTCCTTCATCCAAGATACTTCCATTCCTGCTACAGCTGACAATGAGGCCATTCATTTCATTGCTGTTTGTAAATTCGACCCAATTAATCCCACTCCCTCTCTTTGCACTCTCCCCACCCCCGCCCTGAGTTTGCCTGTAAATTCCCCCTTCCACTGTTTCACCAATTGCCACTCTTGACTCCCCCGTTTGAATCAGCTTCCACCGCCCACTCTGACAGCGCCGTCCAGATTACAACTCACTGCTGTGTAAACAAACAATTCTCCTCATCTCCCCGCTTCCCAATTCTCTTCAATCTGTGTCCCTCTGCTCCAGATCACAACAACTCACTGCTGTGTAAACAAACAATTCTCCTCATCTCCCCCCTTCCCGATTCTCTTCAATCTGTGTCCCTCTGCTCCAGATCGCAACAACTCACTGCTGTGTAAACAAACAATTCTCATCTCCCCTCCTGATTGTCTTCTTGCTATGTGCCTCTGCTTTCAGACCCTCTTGCCATCGGAGAAACCTTCTCCTCATTCACTCTGTCCGAAATCTCTCCCTGGTGATTCTGAATGCCTCAATTCAAGGTCTCCATTCATCTCCTCTCCCCCATGTTGGACAATCCCAGATATCCAACTGCCTGCACATTCACTGAGCGAAGGTTAATAATGTTGATCAGAAGCGAGACAGCGATGGACTGAGTGTGTGTGTAAGGGAGAGAGAGAGAGACACACACACATAGACAGAGAGACAGAAGGAGAGAGGAAGACAGCAAGAGAGACAGCGACAGGGAGAAAGACAGCACTGGACAGATAGAGAAACAGAGAGATAAAGAGAGAGAGACAGAGAAATAAAGAGAGAGAGAGAGAGTGTGCACTTATTAGTGTCAGAAGTAATGCTTACATTAACAGTGCAAAGAAGTTACTGTGAGAATGCCTGAGTCAGCAGACTCCAGCACCTGTTCAGGTACACTGAGGGTCAATATAGCATGACCAATCCACCGAATCGACAAATATTTGGGCACCAAGAGGCAGTGTAGAGGGAGCTTTACTCTGGATGTAATCCTGTACTGTACCTGTCCTGGGAGTGTTTGATGGGAGGACAGTGTAAAGGGAGCTTTACTCTGTATCTAACCCCGTGCTGTACCTGTCCTGGGAGTGTTTGATGGGGACAGTGTAGAGGGAGCTTTACTCTGGATGTAATCCTGTACTGTACCTGTCCTGGGAGTGTTTGATGGGGACAGTGTAGAGGGAGCTTTACTCTGTATCTAACCCCGTGCTGTACCTTTCCTGGGAGTGTTTGATGGGGGACGGTGTCGAGGGAGCTTTAACCCTGTGCTGTACCTGTCCTGGGAGTGTTTGATGGGGATAGTGTAGAGGGAGCTTTACTCTGTATCTAACCCCGTGCTGTACCTGTCCTGGGAGTGTTTGATGGGGACAGTGTAGAGGGAGCTTTACTCTGTATCCAACCCCGTGCTGTACCTGTCCTGGGAGTGTTTGATGGGGGGACAGTGTAGAGGGAGCTTTACTCTGTATCTAACCCCGTGCTGTACCTGTCCTGGCAGTGATTGATGGGGACAGTGTAGAGGGAGCTTTACTCTGTATCTAACCCCGTGCTGTACCTGTCCTGGGAGTGTTTGCTGGGGGACGGTGTAGTGGGAGCTTTACTCTGTGTCTAACCCTGTGCTGTACCTGTCCTGGGAGTGTTTGATGGGGGGACAGTGTAGAGGGAGCTTTACTCTGTATCTAACCCCGTGCTGTACCTGTCCTGGGAGTGTTTGATGGGGGACAGTGTTGAGGGAGCTTTACTCTGTATCTAACCCCGTGCTGTACCTGTCCTGGGAGTGTTTGATGGCGATACTTTGCTGTGTTCTATCAATTCAGTGACAATGTGATTCTCTGCAGAACCTCCAGAGGGAGCGGTAAGACAATATTACTTTTGGCTTTGCATGAATTCAGACAGACACAGTTTAAACGGTAGATCAAAGCTAAGCTTTTCAAGCCATCAGTTTATCTGTTATTCTATATTTAAACCACCCCGAACCCCTCGATTAGATTCCAGTCTGTCACTCACTCCCGGGTATCAGTTATTCTATATATAAACCACCCCGAACCCCTCAATTAGATTCCAGTCTGTAACTCACTCCCGGGTATCAGTTATTCTATATATAAACCACCCTGAACCCCTCGATTAGATTCCAGTCTGTAACTCACTCCCGGGTATCTGTTATTCTATATATAAACCACCCGAACCCCTCGATTCGATTCCAGTCTGTAACTCACTCCCGGGTATCTGTTATTCTATATAGAAACCCCCCCCGAACCCCTTGATTAGATTCCAGTCTGTAACTCACCCCCGGATATCTGTTATTCTATATATAAACCACCCCGAACCCCTCGATTAGATTCCAGTCTGTAACTCACTCCCGGGTATCTGTTATTCTATATATAAACCATCCCGAACCCCTCGATTAGATTCCAGTCTGTAACTCACTCCCGGATATCTGTTATTCTATATATAAACCACCCCGAACCCCTCGATTAGATTCCAGTCTGTAACTCACTCCCGGGTATCTGTTATTCTATATATAAACCATCCCGAACCCCTCGATTAGATTCCAGTCTGTAACTCACTCCCGGGTATCTGTTATTCTGTATATAAACCACCCCGAACCCCTCGATTAGATTCCGGTCTGTAACTCACTCCCGGGTATCTGTTATTCTATATATAAACCACCCCGAGCCCCTCGATTAGATTCCGGTCTGTAACTCACTCCCCGGTATCTGTTATTCTATATATAAACCACCCCGAACCCCTCGATGAGATTCCAGTCTGTAACTCACTCCCGGGTATCTGTTATTCTATATATAAACCACCCCGAACCCCTCGATGAGATTCCAGTCTGAAACTCACTCCCGGGTATCTGTTATTCTATATATAAACCACCCCGAACCCCTCGATGAGATTCCAGTCTGAAACTCACTCCCGGGTATCTGTTATTCTATATATAAACCACCCCGAACCCCTCGATGAGATTCCAGTCTGAAACTCACTCCCGGGTATCTGTTATTCTATATATAAACCACCCCGAACCCCTCGATGAGATTCCAGTCTGAAACTCACTCCCGGGTATCTGTTATTCTATATATAAACCACCCCGAACCCCTCGATGAGATTCCAGTCTGAAACTCACTCCCGGGTATCTGTTATTCTGTATATAAACCACCCCGAACCCCTCGATGAGATTCCAGTCTGTAACTCACTCCCGGGTATCTGTTATTCTATATATAAACCACCCCGAACCCCTCGATTAGATTCCAGTCTGTAACTCACTCCCGGGTATCTGTTATTCTATATATAAACCACCCTGAACCCCTCGATGAGATTCCAGTCTGTAACTCACTCCCCGGTATCTGTTATTCTATATATAAACCGCCCCGAACCCCTCGATTAGATTCCAGTCTGTAACTCTCTCCCGGGTATCTGTTATTCTATATATAAACCACCCCGAACCCCTTGATTAGATTCCAGTCTGTAACTCTCTCCCGGGTATCTGTTATTCTATATATAAACCACCCCGAACCCCTCGATTAGATTCCAGTCTGTAACTCACTCCAGGGTATCTGTTATTCTATATATAAACCACCCCGAACCCCTCGATTAGATTCCAGTCTGTAACTCACTCCCGGGTATCTGTTATTCTATATATAAACCACCCCGAACCCCTCGATTAGATTCCAGTCTGTAACTCACTCCCGGGTATCTGTTATTCTATATATAAACCACCCCGAACCCCTCGATTAGATTCCAGTCTGTAACTCACTCCCGGGTATCTGTTATTCTATATATAAACCACCCCGAGCCCCTCGATTAGATTCCGGTCTGTAACTCACTCCCCGGTATCTGTTATTCTATATATAAACCACCCCGAACCCCTCGATGAGATTCCAGTCTGTAACTCACTCCCGGGTATCTGTTATTCTATATATAAACCACCCCGAACCCCTCGATGAGATTCCAGTCTGAAACTCACTCCCGGGTATCTGTTATTCTATATATAAACCACCCCGAACCCCTCGATGAGATTCCAGTCTGAAACTCACTCCCGGGTATCTGTTATTCTATATATAAACCACCCCGAACCCCTCGATGAGATTCCAGTCTGAAACTCACTCCCGGGTATCTGTTATTCTATATATAAACCACCCCGAACCCCTCGATGAGATTCCAGTCTGAAACTCACTCCCGGGTATCTGTTATTCTATATATAAACCACCCCGAACCCCTCGATGAGATTCCAGTCTGAAACTCACTCCCGGGTATCTGTTATTCTATATATAAACCACCCCGAACCCCTCGATGAGATTCCAGTCTGAAACTCACTCCCGGGTATCTGTTATTCTGTATATAAACCACCCCGAACCCCTCGATGAGATTCCAGTCTGTAACTCACTCCCGGGTATCTGTTATTCTATATATAAACCACCCCGAACCCCTCGATTAGATTCCAGTCTGTAACTCACTCCCGGGTATCTGTTATTCTATATATAAACCACCCTGAACCCCTCGATGAGATTCCAGTCTGTAACTCACTCCCCGGTATCTGTTATTCTATATATAAACCGCCCCGAACCCCTCGATTAGATTCCCGTCTGTAACTCACTCCAGGGTATCTGTTATTCTATATATAAACCACCCCGAACCCCTCGATTAGATTCCAGTCTGTAACTCACTCCAGGGTATCTGTTATTCTATATATAAACCACCCCGAACCCCTCGATTAGATTCCAGTCTGTAA
This sequence comes from Carcharhinus amblyrhynchos, assembly GCF_965287045.1. Classification (NCBI taxonomy): domain Eukaryota; kingdom Metazoa; phylum Chordata; class Chondrichthyes; order Carcharhiniformes; family Carcharhinidae; genus Carcharhinus; species Carcharhinus amblyrhynchos. The sequence continues at coordinate 98,019 of NW_027650160.1, forward strand.
CTCACTCCCGGGTATCTGTTATTCTATATATAAACCACCCCGAACCCCTCGATTAGATTCCAGTCTGTAACTCACTCCCGGGTATCTGTTATTCTGTATATAAACCACCCCGAACCCCTCGATTAGATTCCAGTCTGTAACTCACTCCCGGGTATCTGTTATTCTGTATATAAACCACCCCGAACCCCTCGATTAGATTCCAGTCTGTAACTCACTCCCGGGTATCTGTTATTCTATATATAAACCACCTCGAACCCCTCGATTAGATTCCAGTCTGTAACTCACTCCCGGGTATCTGTTATTCTATATATAAACCACCCTGAACCCCTCGATGAGATTCCAGTCTGTAACTCACTCCCGGGTATCTGTTATTCTATATATAAACCACCCCGAACCCCTCGATTAGATTCCAGTCTGTAACTCACTCCCGGGTATCTGTTATTCTATATATAAACCATCCCGAACCCCTCGATCAGATTCCAGTCTGTAACTCACTCCCCGGGTATCTGTTATTCTATATATAAACCACCCCGAACCCCTCGATTAGATTCCAGTCTGTAACTCACTCCCGGGTATCTGTTATTCTATATATAAACCACCCCGAACCCCTCGATTAGATTCCAGTCTGTAACTCACTCCCGGGTATCTGTTATTCTATATATAAACCACCCCGAACCCCTCGATTAGATTCCAGTCTGTAACTCACTCCCGGGTATCTGTTATTCTATATATAAACCACCCCGAACCCCTCGATTAGATTCCAGTCTGTAACTCACTCCCGGGTATCTGTTATTCTATATATAAACCACCCCGAACCCCTCGATTAGATTCCAGTCTGTAACTCATTCCCGGGTATCTGTTATTGTATATATAAACCACCCCGAACCCCTCGATTAGATTCCAGTCTGTAACTCACTCCCGGGTATCTGTTATTCTATATATAAACCACCCCGAACCCCTCGATTAGATTCCAGTCTGTAACTCACTCCCCGGTATCTGTTATTCTGTATATAAACCACCCCGAACCCCTCAAGTATGTTGCAGATTTGTTGTACGCGTGGGGGGAGCCGGGGAAAATGCTGTAGGTTTGCAATGGGATGTGGATTTGAGAAGAATGCAGTGAGTTGAGTTGAAACCGCAGTATTAATGGCAGACGCTATTTGACAACTTTGTCACGCTCCAGTGATTCTCTTTCAGAATAATCCCACTGTAACCCAGTCACCTCCTTTCATTCACAGCCAAAACCAACATGTTCCAAATCGCTAAACATTCTTTCACCCAGGGTAATTGGATTAGGGAACACACCATCTCACCACAGCGCTACACACTCACTGACAGACATACTGACCCCCATTCACCCAGAGACACACCGTCCCCACACTCACCCAGAGACACACCGTCCCCACACTCACCCACACACACACCATCCCCACACTCACCCACACACACACCGTCCCCACACTCACCCACACACACACCGTCCCCACACTCACCCACACACACACCGTCCCCACACTCACCCACACACACACCGTCCCCCCACTCACCCACACACACACCGTCCCCACACTCACCCAGAGACACAGCGTCCCCCCACTCACCCAGAGACACACCGTCCCCCCACTCACCCACACACACACCGTCCCCCCATTCACCCACACACACACCGTCCCCCCACTCACCCAGAGACACAGCGTCCCCCCATTCACCCACACACACACCGTCCCCACACTCACCCAGAGACACACCGTCCCCCCACTCACCCACACACACACCGTCCCCCCACTCACCCAGAGACACAGCGTCCCCCCATTCACCCACACACACACCGTCCCCCCACTCACCCAGAGACACAGCGACCCCCATTCACCCACACACACACCGTCCCCCCACTCACCCAGAGACACAGCGTCCCCCCATTCACCCACACACACACCGTCCCCACACTCACCCAGAGACACACCGTCCCCCCACTCACCCAGAGACACACCGTCCCCCCACTCACCCAGAGACACAGCGACCCCCATTCACCCACACACACACCGTCCCCACACTCACCCAGAGACACACCATCCCCCCATTCACCCACACACACACCGTCCCCCCATTCACCCACACACACACCGTCCCCCCACTCACCCAGAGACACAGCGTCCCCCCAATCACCCACACACACACCATCCCCCCATTCACCCACACACACACCGTCCCCCCATTCACCCACACACACACCGTCCCCACACTCACCCAGAGACACACCGTCCCCACACTCACCCACACACACACCGTCCCCACACTCACCCACACACACACCGTCCCCCCACTCACCCACACACACACCGTCCCCACACTCACCCAGAGACACAGCGTCCCCCCACTCACCCAGAGACACACCGTCCCCCCACTCACCCAGAGACACACCGTCCCCCCACTCACCCAGAGACACACCGTCCCCCCACTCACCCAGAGACACACCGTCCCCACACTCACCCACACACACACCGTCCCCCCACTCACCCAGAGACACACCGTCCCCCCACTCACCCAGAGACACACCGTCCCCCCACTCACCCAGAGACACACCGTCCCCCCACTCACCCAGAGACACACCGTCCCCCCACTCACCCACATACACACCGTCCCCCCACTCACCCACACACACACCGTCCCCCCACTCACCCAGAGACACACCGTCCTCCCATTCACCCACACACACACCGTCCCCCCACTCACCCAGAGACACACCGTCCCCCCACTCACCCACACACACACCGTCCCCCCACTCACCCAGAGACACACCGTCCCCCCACTCACCCAGAGACACACCGTCCCCCCATTCACCCAGAGACACACCGTCCCCCCACTCACCCACACACACACCGTTCCCCCGACTCACCCAGAGACACACCGTCCCCCCATTCACCCACACACACACCGTCCCCACACTCACCCAGAGACACAGCGTCCCCACACTCACCCACACACACACCGTCCCCCCATTCACCCACACACACACCGTCCCCCCACTCACCCAGAGACACAGCGTCCCCACACTCACCCAGAGACACACCGTCCCCCCACTCACCCACACACACACCGTCCCCACACTCACCCACACACACACCGTCCCCACACTCACCCACACACACACCGTCCCCCCATTCACCCACACACACACCATCCCCCCATTCACCCAGAGACACACCGTCCCCCCATTCACCCACACACACACCGTTCCCCCGACTCACCCAGAGACACAGCGTCCCCACACTCACCCACACACACAGCGTCCCCACACTCACCCAGAGACACACCGTCCCCCCACTCACCCACACACACACCGTCCCCCCATTCACCCACACACACACCGTTCCCCCGACTCACCCAGAGACCCACCGTCCCCACACTCACCCAGAGACACACCGTTCCCCCGACTCACCCAGAGACACACCGTCCCCCCACCCACACACACAGCGTCCCCCCACTCACCCAGAGACACAGCATCCCCACACTCACCCACACACACACCGTCCCCACACTCACCCACACACACACCGTCTCCCCATTCACCCACACACACACCGTCCCCACACTCACCCAGAGACACACCGTCCCCCCACTCACCCAGAGACACAGCGTCCCCCCGACTCACCCAGAGACACACCGTCCCCACACTCACCCAGAGACACACCGTCCCCCCACTCACCCAGAGACACACCGTCCCCCCATTCACCCACACACACACCGTCCCCACACTCACCCACACACACACCGTCCCCCCACTCACCCAGAGACACACCGTCCCCCCACTTACCCACACACACACCGTCCCCACACTCACCCACACACACACCGTCCCCCCATTCACCCAGAGACACACCGTCCCCACACTCACCCACACACACACCGTCCCCCCACTCACCCACACACACACCGTCCCCACACTCACCCACACACACACCGTCCCCACACTCACCCACACACACACCGTCCCCCCATTCACCCACACACACACCGTCCCCCCACTCACCCAGAGACACACCGTCCCCACACTCACCCACACACACACCGTCCCCACACTCACCCAGAGACACACCGTCCCCACACTCACCCACACACACACCGTCCCCACACTCACCCACACACACACCGTCCCCCCACTCACCCAGAGACACACCGTCCCCCCACTCACCCACACACACACCGTCCCCCCACTCACCCACACACACACCGTCCCCCCACTCACCCAGAGACACACCGTCCCCACACTCACCCAGAGACACACCGTCCCCACACTCACCCACACACACACCGTCCCCCCATTCACCCACACACACACCGTCCCCCCACTCACCCAGAGACACACCGTCCCCACACTCACCCAGAGACACACCGTCCCCACACTCACCCAGAGACACACCGTCCCCCCATTCACCCACACACACACCGTCCCCACACTCACCCACACACACACCGTCCCCCCACTCACCCAGAGACACACCGTCCCCCCACTCACCCACACACACACCGTCCCCCCATTCACCCACACACACACCGTCCCCCCACTCACCCAGAGACACACCGTCCCCCCACTCACCCACACACACACCGTCCCCCCATTCACCCACACACACACCGTCCCCACACTCACCCACACACACACCGTCCCCCCACTCACCCAGAGACACACCGTCCCCCCACTCACCCACACACACACCGTCCCCCCACTCACCCAGAGACACACCGTCCCCCCACTCACCCAGAGACACAGCGTCCCCACACTCACCCAGAGACACACCGTCCCCCCATTCACCCACACACACACCGTCCCCACACTCACCCACACACACACCGTCCCCACACTCACCCACACACACACCGTCCCCCCATTCACCCACACACACACCGTCCCCCCACTCACCCAGAGACACAGCGTCCCCCCATTCACCCAGAGACACACCGTTCCCCCACTCACCCACACACACACCGTCCCCCCATTCACCCACACACACACCGTCCCCACACTCACCCACACACACACCGTCCCCACACTCACCCAGAGACACACCGTCCCCCCACTCACCCACACACACACCGTCCCCCCACTCACCCACACACACACCGTCCCCCCACTCACCCACACACACACTGTCCCCCCATTCACCCAGAGACACAGCGTCCCCACACTCACCCAGAGACACACCGTCCCCACACTCACCCAGAGACACAGCGTCCCCCCATTCACCCACACACACACCGTCCCCACACTCACCCACACACCCACCGTCCCCCCACTCACCCAGAGACACACCGTCCCCCCACTCACCCACACACACACCGTCCCCCCACTCACCCAGAGACACACCGTCCCCCCATTCACCCACACACACACCGTCCCCACACTCACCCACACACACACCGTCCCCACACTCACCCACACACACACCGTCCCCCCACTCACCCAGAGACACACCGTCCCCACACTCACCCAGAGACACACCGTCCCCACACTCACCCACACACACACCGTCCCCCCATTCACCCACACACACACCGTCCCCACACTCACCCAGAGACACAGCGTCCCCCCATTCACCCACACACACACCGTCCCCCCATTCACCCACACACACACCGTCCCCACACTCACCCAGAGACACAGCGTCCCCCCATTCACCCACACACACACCGTCCCCCCATTCACCCAGAGACACAGCGACCCCCATTCACCCACACACACACCGTCCCCCCACTCACCCAGAGACACACCGTCCCCCCACTCACCCAGAGACACACCGTCCCCACACTCACCCAGAGACACACTGTCCCCCCACTCACCCACACACACACCGTCCCCCCATTCACCCACACACACACCGTCCCCCCATTCACCCACACACACACCGTCCCCCCATTCACCCACACACACACCGTCCCCCCACTCACCCACACACACACCGTCCCCCCACTCACCCACACACACACCGTCCCCACACTCACCCAGAGACACACCGTCCCCCCACTCACCCACACACACACCGTCCCCCCACTCACCCACACACACACCGTCCCCACACTCACCCACTCATACACCATCCCCACACTCACCCAGAGACACACCGTCCCCACCCTCACACACACTCACACCATCCCCTCCCCCACCCATCACACGCCCGTTCCCACACTCACCCACAGACAGACCCACCCACACTCACCCACACCCACACCATCCCCACACTCACCCACACATACACACTATCCCCACACTCTCTCTCTCTCTAACCCAGGGATCACTGGACAGTGATCAGGAGCAGGAACCCTGGCTGATTTCCCCTCTCTCTCTCTAACCCAGGGATCACTGGACACTGATCAGGAGCAGGAACCCTGGCTGATTTCCCCTCTCTCTAATCCAGGGATCACTGGAGAATGATCAGGAGCAGGAACCCTGGCTGATTTCCCCTCTCTCTCTAACCCAGGGATCACTGGACAGTGATCAGGAACAGGAACTCTGGCTGATTTCCCCTCTCTCTCTAACCCAGGGATCACTGGACAGTGATCAGGAGCAGGAACCCTGGCTGATTTCCCCTCTCTCTAATCCAGGGATCACTGGAGAATGATCAGGAGCAGGAACCCTGGCTGATTTCCCCTCTCTCTCTAACCCAGGGATCACTGGACAGTAATCAGGAACAGGAACCCTGGCTGATTTCCCCTCTCTCTAATCCAGGGATCACTGGACAGTGATCAGGAGCAGGAACCCTGGCTGATTTCCCCTCTCTCTCTAACCCAGGGATCACTGGACAGTGATCAGGAGCAGGAACCCTGGCTGATTTCCCCTCTCTCTCTAACCCAGGGATCACTGGACAGTGATCAGGAGCAGGAACCCTGGCTGATTTCCCCACTCTCTCTCTCTAACCCAGGGATCACTGGACAGTGATCAGGAGCAGGAACCCTGGCTGATTTCCCCCCTCTCTCTCTCTAACCCAGGGATCACTGGACAGTGATCAGGAGCAGGGACCCTGGCTGATTTCCCCTCTCTCTCTCTAACCCAGGGATCACTGGACAGTGATCAGGAGCAGGAACCCTGGCTGATTTCCCCTCTCTCTCTCTCTCTAACCCAGGGATCACTGGACAGTGATCAGGAGCAGGAACTCTGGCTGATTTCCCCTCTCTCTCTAACCCAGGGATCACTGGACAGTGATCAGGAGCAGGAACCCTGGCTGATTTCCCCTCTCTCTCTCTAACCCAGGGATCACTGGACAGTGATCAGGAGCAGGAACCCTGGCTGATTTCCCCCCTCTCTCTCTAACCCAGGGATCACTGGGCAGTGATCAGGAGCAGGAACCCTGGCTGATTTCCCCTCTCTCTCTCTCTAACCCAGGGATCACTGGACAGTGATCAGGAGCAGGAACCCTGGCTGATTTCCCCCCTCTCTCTAACCCAGGGATCACTGGACAGTGATCAGGAGCAGGAACCCTGGCTGATTTCCCCTCTCTCTCTAACCCAGGGATCACTGGACAGTGATCAGGAGCAGGAACCCTGGCTGATTTCCCCTCTCTCTCTAACCCAGGGATCACTGGACAGTGATCAGGAGCAGGAACCCTGGCTGACGAATGTAATTCTCCCGGATGTGACAGGTGGGTGAGTAATTCAGTGAGAGGTGAATCTGTGGGGGGTGTTTTGTATTGAAAGGGAGTCAGTCACAGGACAGGAAGTTCTGGATGATGAGTGTTCAGTGTCTTGAGAAACATGAGGCAGATTTCCACCCACGGACCTGACAGGACAAAGGACAGAGGGAGCCCCAGAGAGTGGGATAGGAACAAAGGAGGTCAGGAATGACGGCATTCCATGACTAAGCCCCTCCCTGAGTGCAAGGCAGAGAGCAAGCGAGTCCCAGGCTGAATCCTCAGCCTTGTGTCCAGTCCAGAGAGGCCTGCTGTAGGAAGGGCTTAAATATACTGCTGCACTCACTCCCTCATTCACTCACTCCCTCACTCACTCACTCCCTCATTCACTCACTCCCTCACTCACTCACTCCCTCACTCACTCCCTCATTCACTCACTCCCTCACTCACTCACTCCCTCATTCACTCACTCACTCACTCCCTCATTCACTCACTCCCTCACTCACTCACTCCCTCATTCACTCACTCCCTCACTCACTCACTCCCTCATTCACTCACTCCCTCACTCACTCACTCCCTCACTCACTCACTCCCTCATTCACTCACTCCCTCACTCACACTCCCTCACTCACTCCCTCATTCACTCACTCCCTCACTCACTCACTCCCTCACTCACTCACTCCCTCATTCACTCACTCACTCACTCACTCCCTCATTCACTCACTCCCTCACTCCCTCATTCACTCACTCACTCATTCACTCACTCCCTCACTCACTCACTCCCTCATTCACTCACTCCCTCATTCACTCACTCCCTCATTCACTCACTCCCTCACTCACTCACTCCCTCATTCACTCACTCCCTCATTCACTCACTCCCTCATTCACTCACTCCCTCACTCACTCACTCCCTCATTCACTCACTCCCTCATTCACTCACTCACTCACTCACTCCCTCATTCACTCACTCCCTCACTCACTCACTCCCTCATTCACTCACTCCCTCACTCCCTCATTCACTCACTCCCTCACTCACTCACTCCCTCATTCACTCACTCCCTCACTCACTCACTCCCTCATTCACTCACTCACTCACTCCCTCACTCACTCCCTCATTCACTCACTCCCTCACTCCGTCACTCACTCACTCCCTCACTCACTCACTCCCTCACTCACTCACTCACTCCCTCACTCACTCACTCCCTCATTCACTCACTCACTCACTCCTCACTCACTCCCTCACTCCCTCATTCACTCACTCCCTCATTCACTCACTCCCTCACTCCGTCACTCACTCACTCACTCCCTCATTCACTCACTCCCTCACTCACTCACTCCCTCATTCACTCACTCCCTCACTCCGTCACTCACTCACTCACTCCCCTCACTCACTCCCTCATTCACTCACTCCCTCATTCACCTCACTCACTCACTCCGTCACTCACTCCCTCATTCACTCACTCCCTCACTCCCTCATTCACTCACTCACTCACTCACTCCCTCATTCACTCACTCAGTCACTCACTCACTCCCTCACTCACTCACTCCCTCATTCACTCACTCACTCACTCACTCCCTCATTCACTCACTCCCTCATTCACTCACTCACTCACTCCCTCATTCACTCCCTCATTCACTCACTCACACTCCCTCACTCACTCACTCCCTCACTCACTCACTCCCTCATTCACTCCCTCACTCACTCCCTCACTCACTCCTCATTCACTCACTCACTCCCTCACTCACTCACTCACTCCCTCACTCACACTCCCTCATTCACTCACTCACTCACTCCCTCACTCACTCACTCCCTCATTCACCTCCCTCATTCACTCACTCCCTCACTCACTCACTCCCTCACTCACTCCCTCACTCACTCCCTCACTCATTCACTCCCTCATTCACTCACCCCCTCACTCACTCACTCCCTCATTCACTCACTCCCTCATTCACTCACTCACTCACTCACTCACTCACTCCCTCACTCACTCCCTCATTCACTCCCTCATTCACTCCCTCATTCACTCACTCCCTCATTCACTCACTCCCTCACTCACTCCCTCACTCACTCACTCCCTCATTCACTCACTCACTCACTCCCTCATTCACTCACTCCCTCATTCACTCACTCCCTCACTCACACTCCTTCACTCCCTCATTCACTCACTCACTCCCTCATTCACTCACTCACTCACTCCCTCACTCACTCACTCCCTCACTCACTCCCTCATTCACTCACTCACTCACTCCCTCATTCACTCCCTCACTCACTCCCTCATTCACTCACTCCCTCATTCACTCCCTCACTCACTCACACCCTCATTCACTCCCTCACTCACTCCCTCATTCACTCACTCCCTCATTCACTCCCTCACTCACTCCCTCACTCACACTCCCTCATTTACTCACTCCCTCACTCACTCACTCCCTCATTCACTCACTCCCTCATTCACTCCCTCACTCACTCCCTCACTCACTCACTCCCACTTTCACTCACTCACTCACTCCCTCATTCACTCACTCCCTCATTCACTCACTCCCTCACTCACACTCCCTCACTCCCTCATTCACTCACTCACTCCCTCATTCACTCACTCACTCCCTCATTCACTCACTCACTCACTCCTCCCTCACTCACTCACTCCCTCATTCACTCACTCCCTCACTCACTCCCTCACTCCCTCATTCACTCCCTCACTCACTCCCTCATTCACTCACTCCCTCATTCACTCACTCCCTCATTCACTCCCCACTCACTCCCTCACTCACTCACTCCCTCATTTACTCACTCCCTCACTCACTCACTCCCTCATTCACTCACTCCCTCATTCACTCCCTCACTCACTCCCTCACTCACACTCCCTCACTCCCTCATTCACTCACTCACTCCGTCATTCACTCACTCACTCCCTCATTCACTCCCTCACTCACTCCCTCATTCACTCACTCCCTCATTCACTCACTCCCTCACTCACTCCCTCACTCCCTCATTCACTCCCTCACTCACTCCCTCATTCACTCACTCCCTCATTCACTCACTCCCTCATTCACTCCCTCACTCACTCACTCCCTCACTCACTCACTCCCTCATTTACTCACTCCCTCACTCACTCACTCCCTCATTCACTCACTCCCTCATTCACTCCCTCACTCACTCCCTCACTCACTCACTCACACCCTCACTCACTCCCTCATTCACTCACTCCCTCATTCACTCACTCACTCACTCCCTCATTTACTCCCTCACTCACTCCCTCACTCTCACTCACTCCCTCACTCACTCACTCCCTCATTCACTCACTCCCTCATTCACTCACTCACTCCCTCACTCACTCACTCACTCCCTCATTCACTCCCTCACTCACTCCCTCATTCACTCACTCACTCCCTTACTACCTCACTCACTCCCTCACTCATTCACTCACTCCCTCACTCACTCCCTCATTCACTCACTTACTCACTCCCTCACTCCCTTACTCACTCCCACACTCCCTCACTCACTCCCTCATTCACTCACTCCCTCACTCCCTTACTCACTCCCGCACTCCCTCACTCACTCCCTCATTCACTCACTCACTCCCACACTCCCTCACTCACTCACTCCCTCACTCACTCCCTCATTCACTCACTCACTCCCTCATTCACTCCCTCACTCACTCCCTCATTCACTCACTCCCTCATTCACTCCCTCCCTCACTCACTCCCTCACTCACACCCTCATTCACTCCCTCACTCACACCCTCATTCACTCCCTCACTCACTCCCTCATTCACTCACTCCCTCATTCACTCACTCCCTCATTCACTCACTCACTCACTCCCTCATTTACTCCCTCACTCACTCCCTCACTCTCACTCACTCCCTCACTCACTCACTCCCTCACTCACTCACTCCCTCATTCACTCCCTCACTCACTCCCTCATTCACTCACTCACTCCCTTACTACCTCACTCACTCCCTCACTCATTCACTCACTCCCTCACTCACTCCCTCATTCACTCACTTACTCACTCCCTCACTCCCTTACTCACTCCCACACTCCCTCACTCACTCACTCCCTCATTCACTCACTCCCTCACTCCCTTACTCACTCCCGCACTCCCTCACTCACTCCCTCATTCACTCACTCACTCCCACACTCCCTCACTCACTCACTCCCTCACTCACTCCCTCATTCACTCACTCACTCCCTCATTCACTCCCTCACTCACTCCCTCATTCACCCACTCCCTCATTCACTCACTCCCTCACTCACTCCCTCACTCACACCCTCATTCACTCCCTCACTCACACCCTCATTCACTCCCTCACTCACTCCCTCATTCACTCACTCCCTCATTCACTCACTCCCTCATTCACTCACTCACTCACTCCCTCATTTACTCCCTCACTCACTCCCTCACTCTCACTCACTCCCTCACTCACTCACTCCCTCACTCACTCACTCCCTCATTCACTCCCTCACTCACTCCCTCATTCACTCACTCACTCCCTTACTACCTCACTCACTCCCTCACTCATTCACTCACTCCCTCACTCACTCCCTCATTCACTCACTTACTCCCTCACTCCCTTACTCACTCCCACACTCCCTCACTCAATCACTCCCTCATTCACTCACTCCCTCACTCCCTTACTCACGTGGCGAAAAACTGCAGCAGGCGACGGTGCAGAGGGACCTCGGGGTCCTTGTGCATGAGTCGCAAAAACCCAGCTTGCAGGTGCAGCAGGTGGTCAGGAAGGCGAATGGGATGCTGGCCTTCATAGCGAGGGGGATTGAATATAAAAGTAGGGAGGTCTTGCTGCAGCTGTATAGGGCACTGGTGAGGCCGCAGCTGGAGTACTGTGTGCAGTTTTGGGCGCCGCACCTGCGCAAGGATATTTTGGCCCTGGAGGGAGTGCAGAGGAGGTTTACTAGGCTGATACCGGAGTTGAGGGGGTTGAGCTATGAGGAGAGGCTGAATAAACTAGGCTTGTACTCGTTAGAGTTTAGAAGAATGAGGGGAGATCTCATTGAGACGTATAAGATGATGAATGGGATGGATAGGATAGAGGTGGAGAGACTCTTCCCGCTCAGAAAGGACAGTAGGACTAGGGGGCACAGCCTCAAGATAAAGGGGGAGCGGTTTAGAACGGAGTTGAGGAGGAACTTCTTCACTCAAAGGGTGGTGAATCTCTGGAATTCTCTGCCCGTTGAAGTGGTGGAGGCTGCCTCGCTGAATATATTTAAGACGCGGGTTGATGGGTTTTTGATAAGAGAGGGGATTAAGGGTTATGGGGAGAGGGCGGGAATGTGGAACTGAGCCACGACAGATCAGCCATGATCTTATTGAATGGCGGGGCAGGCTCGAAGGGCTTGATGGCCTACTCCTGCTCCTATTTCTTATGTTCTTATGTACTCCCGCACTCCCTCACTCACTCACTTCCTCACTCCCTCATTCACTCACTCATGCACTCCCTCACTCTCTCACTCCTTCATTCACTCACTCCTACACTCCCTCCCTCATTCACTCACTCCCGCACTCCCTTACTCAGTCCCGCACTCCCTCATTCCCTCATTCACTCACTCCTCCACTCCCTCCCTCACTCACTTCCGCACTCCCTCATTCACTCACTCCTGCACTCCCTCACTCACTCCCTCATTCACTCCTGCACTCTCTCCCTCACTCACACCCTCATTCACTCATTCCCGCACTCCCTCACTTACTCCCACACTCCCTCCCTCACTCACTCCCGCACTCCCTCATTCACTCCCGCACTCCCTCACTCACACGCTCTCACACACACTCTCTCTCACAAACACACCCTCCTTTCCTCGCTTGCCCACTCCTTCCTTCTCGCCCACTCCCTCACTCCCGCACTCCCTCACTCACTCACTCCCTCCCTCACTCAGTCCCAACCTCACTCAATCCCACCCTCACTCACTCCCTCCCTCCCTCCCTCACACATGCACAACCTCACTCACATGCTCTCACACACACTCTCTCTCACACACACACATTCCCTCCCTCACTCACCCACTCCTTCCTTCCCTCACCCACTCCCTCACTCCCTCACTCATTCACTATACCAAGGGCCTAATATAGAACATAAAACATAGAACACTGCAGCACAAACAGGCCCTTCGGCCCACAAGTTGCTCCGATCACATCTATACCTACCAGGCCATAGAACTATCTGTAACTCCCAATCCCATTAAATCCCATATACTCATCCAGAAGTCCCTTAAAAGACCCCAGCAAGTTCGCCTCTACCACCACCGATGGCAGCCGATTCCACTCACTCACCACCCTCTAAGTGAAAAACTTACCCCTAACATCTCCTCTGTACTTGCCTCCCCGCACCTTAAACCTGTGTCCTCTCGTAGTGACCATTTCAACCCTGGGAAATAGCCTCTGAGAATCCACCCTACCCCCAACTCCATGTTCCTCGACCTTCTGCACCCTATCTATACCTCTGAACATTTTATAAACCTCTATCAGGTCGCCTCTCATCCTTTGTCTCTCCAGGGAGAAGAGTCCCAGCTCCTTCAACCTATCCTCATAAGGCATGCCTCCCAATCCAGGCAACATCCTTGTAAATCTCCTCTGCACCCTCTCAATAGCTTCCACGTCCTGACTGTAGTGAGGTGACCAGAACAGCGCACAGTACTCCAAGTGGGGCCTGACAAGGGTCTTATAAAGTTGCAGCATTACCTCCCGACTCCTAAACTCAATCCCTCGATTAATGAAGGCCAGTACACCATACGCCTTCTTGACCACATCCTCCACCTGCGAGGCCGATTTAAGAGTCCTATGGACCCGGACCCCAAGATCCTTCTGCTCTTCAACACTGCTAAGAGTCTTACCCTTGATATTGTACTCCTGCATCCCATTGGTTCTGCCAAAATGGACCACTACACATTTATCCGTGTTGAAGTCCATCTGCCACTTCTCCACCCAGTCTTGCATCCTATCTATGTCACGCTGCAACTTCTGACATCCCTCCAAACTATCCACCAACACCACCAACCTTCATATCGTCGGCAAACTTACTAACCCATCCCTCCACTTCCTCATCCAGGTCATTTATGAAAATTACAAACAGCAAGGGTCCTAGAACAGATCCCTGGGGCACTCCACTGGTGACCGACCTCCATGCAGAAAAAGACCCATCCACAACCACTCTCTGCCTTCTGCAGGCAAGCCAGTTCTGGATCCACAAGGCCAAAGCCCCTTGGATCCCATGCCCTCTCACCTTCTCAAGAAGTCTTGCATGGGGGACCTTATCAAACGCCTTGCTGAAGTCCATGTAAACCACATCCACCGCTCTTCCTTTGTCAATGTGTTTAGTCACATTTTCAAAGAACTCAACTAGGCTCGTAAGGCACGACCTGCCCTTGACAAAGCCGTGCTGACTATTCCTGATCATTCTAAACTTCTCTAAATGCTCATAAATCTTGTCCCTCAGAATCCTCTCCATCAACTTACCAACCACTGAGGTCAGACTCACCGGTCGGTAATTTCCCGGGCTATCCCTGTTCCCTTTCTTGAAAATAGGAACTACATCCGCAATCCTCCAATCCTCCGGAACCTCTCCCGTCTCCACGCGACACAAAGGTCATCGCCAGGGGCTCTGCAATCTCTTCCCTCACCTCCCACAGTAACCTGGGGTACATCCCATCCGGTCCCGGTGACTTGTCTATCTTGATAGAGTTTAAAAGTTCCAACACATCTTCTTCCTTAACATCCACATACCCAATCTTTTCAGACTGCCGCAAACCTGTAGTACAACTTCCCAGATCACTTTAAGAACATAACATAAGAAATAGGAGCAGGAGTAGGCCATCTAGCCCCTCAAGCCTGCCCCGCCATTCAATAAGATCATGGCTGATCTGTCGTGGCTCAGTTCCACTTTCCCGCTCTCTCCCCATAACCCTTAATCCCCTCTCTTATCAAAAACCCATCAACCCGTGTCTTAAAAATATTTAGCGAGGCAGCCTCCACCACTTCAACGGGCAGAGAATTCCAGAGATTCACCACCCTTTGAGTGAAGAAGTTCCTCCTCAACTCCGTTCTAAACCGTCCCCCCTTTATCTTGAGGCTGTGCCCCCTAGTCCTACTGTCCTTTCTGAGCGGGAAGAGTCTCTCCACCTCTATCCTATCCATCCCATTCATCATCTTATACGTCTCAATGAGATCTCCCCTCATTCTTCTAAACTCCAACGAGTACAAGCCTAGTTTATTCAGCCTCTCCTCATAGCTCAACCCCCTCAACTCCGGTATCAGCCTAGTAAACCTCCTCTGCACTCCCTCCAGGGCCAAAATATCTTTGCGCAGGTGCGGCGCCCAAAACTGCACACAGTACTCCAGCTGCGGCCTCACCAATGCCCTATACAGCTGCAGCAAGACCTCCCTACTTTTATATTCAATTTCCCTCGCTATGAAGGCCAGCATCCCATTCGCCTTCCTGACCACCTGCTGCACCTGCAAGCTGGGTTTTTGCGACTCATGCACAAGGACCCCGAGGTCCCTCTGCACCGTCGCCTGCTGCAGTTTTTCGCCACGTAAGTAATAGTCCTTCCTACCATTATTCCTACCCAAGTGGACCACCTCACACTTGCCAACATTAAATTCCATTTGCCATTTCCTGGCCCATTTGCCCAGCCTATCTAGATCCTTCTGCAGACTCTCCACACCCTCCGCACAATTTGTCGTTCCCCCAATCTTGGTGTCATCAGCAAATTTCGACACCCTGCACTCGGTTCCCTCCTCCAGATCATCTATATAAATGGTAAATAGCTGAGGCCCCAGCACCGACCCCTGGGGCACTCCACTAGTCACCATCCGCCAATCCGAATAGCACCCGTTGACCCCCACTCTCTGCCTCCTATTTGACAACCAATCCTCTATCCACGCTAACACCCTACCCCCAACTCCATGTCCCTCGACCTTCTGCAATAACCTCTTGTGAGGTACTTTGTCAAACGCCTTCTGAAAATCCAGAAAGACCACATCCACCGGCTCTCCTCTATCCACCACCCTAGACACATCCTCATAGAACTCCAGTAAATTTGTCAGACACGACTTCCCTTTAATGAAACCGTGTTGCGTCCGCTCTATCAAGCAATTGCCTTCAAGATGCCTCGCAATTTCCTCCTTAATGACAGATTCTAACATTTTACCTACCACAGACGTTAAACTAACTGGCCTATAATTCCCCGCCTTTTGCCTGGCACCCTTCTTAAACAACGGCGTAACATTAGCCGTTTTCCAATCTTCCGGCACTTCCCTGGAATCCAGCGACGTCTGGAAAATAACCACCAAGGCATCCACTATCACCTCCGCCATTTGTTTCAGAACCCTTGGATGCATTCCATCTGGTCCTGGGGACTTGTCCACAATCAGCCCCTCCAGTCTGTCGAGCACCGCCTCTCTAGTAACAGTAATGTCATTAAGACCTTCCAGTCCTACCACCTTTCCATCACTAACACCCGGCAAATTATTCACGTCCTCCTCCGTGAAGACAGAAACAAAAAAGTTATTCAATACCTTAGCCATATCCCCATCCCCTACCACTAGGTCCCCTTTCTCATCCTCTAAAGGACCAACGTTCACCCTAGCCAGCCTCTTCCTTTTTATATATTTATAAAACTCTTGCTATCCTTTTTTATATTAAGCGCTAGCCCAGCTTCATAGTTTCTCCTACCCTTCTTTATCAACTTCTTTGTCAATCTTTGTTGACATTTAAACCTCTCCCAATCCTCTTCTCGCCCACTACTCTTAGCTACTCTAAATTCCTCCGCTTTTAATTTAACACTTTCCTTCACCTCCTTCGTTATCCACGGCTTATTACCTCTCCTCCTACTGTCCTTTTTGACCATCGGAATAAATTTCCGCTGAGCACCAAGAAAGATCTCCTTAAAGATCCTCCACTGCTCCTCAGCAGACCCTCCCTCCAATGCGCTCCCCCAGTCCACATTCGCCAATTCTTCTCTCATCCTACCGTACTCCCCTCTATTCAAACAAAGTACGCGTGTCCGGGAACCCACTTTCTCCTCCTCCATCTGCACCAGAAACTCCACCATACAATGATCACTCTCCCCAAGAGAATCCTTCACCGCAAGGTCCCTAATTCTACCCGCCTCATTACATAACACCAGATCCAAGATAGCTCTCTCCCTCGTCGGCTCCAACACACACTGTTCCAGGAAACTATCCCGGCAGCATTCCAAGAACTCCTCCTCGAGCCCACCGCATCCAACATGGGTCGACCAATCAATATGCAGATTGAAATCCCCCATAACTACGGCCGTCCCATTCCTGCACGCCGCACTTATGTGCGCGTTAACAGCCCGCCCCATCTCCAGATCATTATTCGGGGGCCTATAGACGACACCCACCAGCGTCTTCCTCCCTTTGCTGTTCCTAATCTCCACCCACAACGATTCCACCCTCTGCTCTTTGGCTCCAATATCATCCCTTGCTACCACCCTGATGCTATCCTTAATCAGCAGAGCTACGCACCCCCGTTTTCCCTCCTGCCTATCCTTCCTAAACACTTGATAGCCCTGTACATTCAGCTCCCAGTCCCTGTCACCTTGCAGCCACGTCTCTGTAATGGCCACCAGATCATATCCATTTGTGTCGATCTGCGCCACCAGCTCATCCACTTTATTCTGAATGCTTCGTGCATTCAGATAAAGCGCTTTCATCCCAGCCTTCACCTGGACCTTATTTGCCGTAACGCCACCAACCATACTCACGCCCCTTACTCCCTCTATTATTGGGACATCCTCGGCCTCTTCCCTTACCTGTACCCTCTCCTTAACTTTAGACCCAATCCAAACCCAATCGTAATGTCACCTACCCTCCCCCCCCCCCCCCCACCAATTAGTTTAAAGCCCTGTCTACAGTCCTCTATACACGATTCGCCAGCACTCTGGTCCCAGCACGGTTCAGACCAACCCCATCCCACCTGAACAGGTCCCACCTACCCAAATACTGGTGCCAATGCCCCATAAATTCAAACCCATTCCTCCCACACCAATCCCTGAGCCACCCATTCACTTCCTTAATCCTGTCAACCTTATGCCCGTCTGCACTCAGTTCAGGCAGTAGCCCAGAGATGACCACCTTTTCGGTTCTACTTTTTAATTCCATTCCCAGCTTTTCATACTCCCTCCCCAGATCCTCAGTCTGCATTTTGCTTACGTCGCCGGCACCCACATGAACCACAACGACCGGATTCTCACCCTCCCACTCCAGGTTCCTCTGCAGCCCAGCTGCGACATCCTGGACCCGAGCACCAGGCAGATAACACACCCTTCTGTGCACTTTGTCATTGCGACAAAGGACAGTGTCAATACCCTTCACCCCACTATCCCCAATCACTACTACCTTCCTTTTCACCTTCTCTTTGCCTATGTCCTGCTGCAGCACTGTACCGTGTGCAGTTTGCTCACCAACCTCACCTGCCTCGACCTCTTCCAGACTGGAAGCAAGAACCTCAAACTTGTTATGCAGATTAAGAGGCTGAGACCTCCGCTCCCCACCCTCCTTCCTCCTCTCCCCACTCTCCTTCCTCCACTCCTCACCCCCCTTCCTCCTCCCAGCAGCCCCCTCTTGTTCCTGACCCTTAGAGTTAGCCAGTCTAGGGGGGGTGGATGTCTCTTGCACCCCATTGACAATGGCACCCCTCTCTCCCCCTGATGAGCCTCAGTGTCTGTAGCTCAGAGGCCAGCTCATCTACCTGAGCTGGAGCTCCTCCAGCAACCTGCACTTACTGCAGACATGGTCACTGGGATGGACCCTGGAGTCCACCAGTTCCCACATCATACAGAAACCACACATCACATGCCCCTCCATTATTCACTGTAGTA
>NW_027650160.1:127500-148991 GCF_965287045.1 Carcharhinus amblyrhynchos
CCAGAGAACTCCCCAGTGTCAGAGCTTTCACAGTATACTGCCCTGTCAAATTACTCCTTCCAAAGTGTATCATCCAACCAAACAGGCTAATTCTGCCTTTCCCCATATCCCTTGTTCTCCTTCTACTTTGAGCAGAGGGATAGGGATGTTTTATCAGTCACTGAGAGTAAGTGCGCAGGTACAGCAGGCAGTAAAGAAGGGAAATGGTATGTTCACAGTGAGAGGATTTGAGTAGAGGGATAGGGATGTTTTACTGCAATTGTACAGGGTGTTGGTGAGGCCACACCTGGAGTATTGTGTACAGTTTTGGGTCTCCTTATCTGAGGAAGGATGTTCCTTGCTATAGAGGGAGCACAGCGAAGGTTTCCCAGGCTGATTCCTGGGATGGCAGGTCTGTCATATGAGGAGAGACTGAGTGGGTTAGGATTCTATTCACTGGAGTTTAGAAGAGTGAGAGGGGATCTGATAGAAACTTATAAAATTCACACAGGGTTAGACAGGGTCGATTCAGAAAGAATGTTCCCCATGGTGGGGGGGGAGTCCAGAACTAGGGGTCAGAGTTTGAGGATAAGGGGTAAACCTTTTAGAACTGAGGGGAGGGGAAATTTCTTCACCCAGAGGGTGGGGAATGTGTGGAATTCACTCCCACAGAAAGTAGTTGAGGCCAAAACGTTGTGAGATTTCAGGAAGAAATTAGATATCGCTCTTGGGGCGAAAGGGATCGAGGGATATGGGGGGGGAATGGGGGGGGGATCAGGATATTGAATTGGATGATCGGCCATGATCAAAATGAATGGGGGGGCAGGCTGGAAGGGCCGAACGGCCTCCTGCTGCTCCGGGTTTCGATGTTTCAAGGACTATGTCGACCTGCTGCTTGGAAACATTCAGTGTTTTGGCCTGAATGTCTCCTCAGAGCGATTGTGGCACTGTGGGTGTTGGGGAGGATATTTGACCCCCTGAGTCAGCACTGTCTCTAAGACACCAACACATCCAGTCCCCAGCTACCTGACCACCAATCTCCACCCCCCGGGGCTGTCTCCCCGTATCCCTGCCCACTCTCCCTTTCCGGATAAGGATCAGATTCCCTTTGGGAGAGTCTGGATCGAGCCTGTCTCCTCCACGCTCTCAGACAGTCCATTCCACATCCGAACCACTCGCTGGGTGAGAAACTCTCTCCCCATCTCACTCTCACGTCTTTAACCCAATCACCCTCAATCCGTCAGACGGAGAGAGGAAGGGGCAACGTTTACGGAGAGATTTCCAGAGCTTAGGGCCCCACCCCAACCACCCACAGGCAGCTGAAGGCATGACGCCAATGGCGGAGCGATGGGAATCAGGGGATACTCAAGTGGCCAGAATTGGAGGAACACACAGATCGCGGAGGTTACAGAGATAGGGAGGGAGTCTCTCCGTCAGGGACTCTGTTTAAAGGGGGAGTCTCTCCGTCAGGGACTCTGTTTAAAGAGGGAGTTTCTCCGTCAGGGACTCTGTGTAAAGAGGGAGTCTCTCCGTCAGGGACTCTGTTTAAAGGGGGAATCTCTCCGTCAGGGAGTCTGTTTAAAGGGGGAGTCTCTCCGTCAGGGACTCTGTTTAAAGAGGGAGTCTCTCCGTCAGGGACTCTGTTTAAAGAGGGAGTCTCTCCGTCAGGGACTCTGTTTAAAGGGGGAGTCTCTCCATCAGGGACTCTGTTTAAAGGGGGAGTCTCTCCGTCAGGGACTCTGTTTAAAGGGGAAGTCTCTCCGTCAGGGACTCTGTTTAAAGGGGGAGTCTCTCCATCAGGAACTCTGTGTAAAGAGGGAGTCTCTCCGTCAGGGACTCTGTTTAAAGGGGAAGTCTCTCCGTCAGGGACTCTGTTTAAAGGGGGAGTCTCTCAGTCAGGGACTCTGTTTAAAGGGGGAGTCTCTCCATCAGGGACTCTGTGTAAAGGGGGAGTCTCTCCGTCAGGGACTCTGTTTAAAGGGGGAGTCTCTCCGTCAGGGTGTCTGGTTAAGGGGGAGTCTCTCTGTCAGGGACTCTGTTTAAAGGGGGAGTCTCTCTGTCAGGGACTCTGTGTAAAGGGGGAGTCTCTCCGTCAGGGACTCTGTTTAAAGAGGGAGTCTCTCCGTCAGGGACTCTGTTTAAAGGGGGAGTCTCTCCGTCAGGGACTCTGTTTAAAGGGGGAGTCTCTCCGTCAGGGTGTCTGGTTAAGGGGGAGTCTCTCTGTCAGGGACTCTGTTTAAAGGGGGAGTCTCTCTGTCAGGGACTCTGTTTAAAGGGGGAGTCTCTCCGTCAGGGACTCTGTTTAAAGGGGGAGTCTCTCCGTCAGGGTGTCTGGTTAAGGGGGAGTCTCTCTGTCAGGGACTCTGTTTAAAGGGGGAGTCTCTCTGTCAGGGACTCTGTGTAAAGGGGGAGTCTCTCCGTCAGAGACTCTGTTTAAAGGGGGAGTCTCTCCGTCAGGGTGTCTGGTTAAAGGGGGAGTCTCTCCGTCAGGGTGTCTGGTTAAGGGGGAGTCTCTCTGTCAGGGACTCTGTTTAAAGGGGGAGTCTCTCTGTCAGGGACTCTGTGTAAAGGGGGAGTCTCTCCATCAGGGACTCTGTGTAAAGGGGGAGTCTCTCCGTCAGAGACTCTGTTTAAAGGGGGAGTCTCTCCATCAGGGTGTCCTGTTAAGGGGGCTGTCTCTCCGTCGGGCTCCCTGGTTAAGGGGAGACTTAGTGCTCTGTTGTTAACTGTCCCAGTCCCGGACTGTGTGGTTTTGCGAAATTCCAGATGGGAAGTGAAGGATAGGCCTGATGCGGGGAGTTGGCACCTCGGGGTGACGTAGGGAGTGAGGTGCCCAGAATGTGTCGGGCGTGCTGTTTCCTCTTGGATGGGGGCTGCCGGGGGGGGTGGGGTTCCCAAATCCCAAACTCTGCAGCTGTTCCTTCAGAATCGTGATGAGGCGTCCTGCACAGACAGATCCCAACACGTCTCACACACTCACCTCATCGCTGGTGGGCAGGGAGCAGTAACCACACCCACAGAGAGAGAGACAGAGACAGAGTGAGATAGAGAGAGAGACAGACAGAAACAGAGACAGAGTGAGATAGAGAGAGAGACAGTCAGAGACAGAGTGAGATAGAGAGACAGACAGACAGAGAAAGAGAGTGAGATAGAGAGAGAGACAGAAACAGAGAGAGTGAGATAGAGAGAGAGACAGTCAGAGACAGAGTGAGATAGAGAGACAGACAGACAGAGAAAGAGAGTGAGATAGAGAGAGAGACAGAAACAGAGAGAGTGAGATAGAGAGAGAGACAGTCAGAGACAGAGTGAGATAGAGAGACAGACAGACAGACAGAGAGAGAGAGTGAGATAGAGAGAGAGACAGAAACAGAGAGAGTGAGATAGAGAGAGACAGAGAGAGAGACAGAAACAGAGACAGAGTGAGATAGAGAGACAGACAGACAGACAGAGAGAGAGAGTGAGATAGAGAGAGAGACAGACAGAAACAGAGACAGAGTGAGATAGAGAGACAGACAGACAGACAGAGAGAGAGAGTGAGATAGAGAGAGAGACAGACAGAAACAGAGACAGAGTGAGATAGAGAGACAGAGAGAGTGAGATAGAGAGAGACAGACAGAAACAGAGACAGAGTGAGATAGAGAGACAGACAGAGAGAGAGAGTGAGATAGAGAGAGACAGAAACAGAGACAGAGAGAGAGTGAGATAGAGAGAGACAGAGACAGAGAGAGACAGACAGACAGACAGAGAGAGAGAGTGAGATAGAGAGACAGACAGACAGAGAGAGAGAGTGAGATAGAGAGAGAGACAGAGAGAGACTGAGAGAGGGAGAGACAGAGAGAGAGAGACAGAGTGAGAGAGAGAGACAGAGAGAGAGAGACAGAGAGAGAGAGACAGAGAGAGAAACACAGTGAGAGAGAGAGAGAGGGAGACAGAGAGAGAGAGAGAGGGAGACAGAGAGAGAAACAGAGTGAGAGAGAATTAAAGTTAACTTTTATTTATTAGTCACAAGTAAGGCTTACATTAACGCCGCGATGAAATTACTGAGAAGTTTCCCTAGTCACCACAATCCAGTGCCTGTTCGGGTCAATGCACCCTAACCAGCATGTCTTTCAGACTGTGGGAGGAAATCGGAGCACCCAGAGGAAACCCACGCAGACACGGGGAGAACGTACAGACTCCACACAGACAGTGACCTGAGGCTGGGAATTGAACCCAGGGCCCAGGGGCTGTGAGGCAGCAGTGCTAACCCACTGTGTCACTGTGCTGCCCTTGGAGAGAGAGAGTGAGAGTGAGAGACAGAGAGAAACAGAGAGAGACAGAGCACGTGTACTGGGAGTTTTATTGGTTTATTCATACAGAGTACATTTGATAAATATACTTCTGTGAAGAAAGATACAAATTTAGCAGCTTGGTGCCGTTCCAGCAGCCAACAGGCGTTCCTTCCATGTTAACCCTCCGAGTGTTAGCACTCACCGCGGACACGCTTCCCTCTGTCACCGCGGACACGCTTCCCTCTGTCACCGCGGACACGCTTCCCTCTGTCACCGCGGACACGCTTCCCTCTGTCACCGCGGACACGCTTCCCTCTGTCACCGCGGACACGCTTCCCTCTGTCACCGCGGACACGCTTCCCTCTGTCACCGCGGACACGCTTCCCTCTGTCACCGCGGACACGCTTCCCTCTGTCACCGCGGACACGCTTCCCTCTGTCACCGCGGACACGCTTCCCTCTGTCACCGCGGACACGCTTCCCTCTGTCACCGCGGACACGCTTCCCTCTGTCACCGCGGACACGCTTCCCTCTGTCACCGCGGACACGCTTCCCTCTGCCACCGCGGACACGCTTCCCTCTGCCACCGCGGACACGCTTCCCTCTGCCACCGCGGACACGCTTCCCTCTGTCACCGCGGACACGCTTCCCTCTGTCACCGCGGACACGCTTCCCTCTGTCACCGCGGACACGCTTCCCTCTGTCACCGCGGACACGCTTCCCTCTGTCACCGCGGACACGCTTCCCTCTGTCACCGCGGACACGCTTCCCTCTGTCACCGCGGACACGCTTCCCTCTGTCACCGCGGACACGCTTCCCTCTGTCACCGCGGACACGCTTCCCTCTGTCACCGCGGACACGCTTCCCTCTGCCACCGCGGACACGCTTCCCTCTGTCACCGCGGACACGCTTCCCTCTGTCACCGCGGACACGCTTCCCTCTGTCACCGCGGACACGCTTCCCTCTGCCACCGCGGACACGCTTCCCTCTGTCACCGCGGACACGCTTCCCTCTGTGTCTGGTCTTTGGAGTCTAACATGGACTGTGGTGGGCACTCAGTTTACAATCAGCTGCTCAGTGGACGTGATTTGGAGTCAAGCATAGTCTGATCCCAGGAAGATTCCCGCATCCCAATTGGACACAATACACCAACAAAACACAGAAGTAGATTAAGAATTGATTCTTTTCCTCTCCCAGCACAGCCACCCCCCATAATTAGACTCTTTGAATGATCTCTGAAGAATTCTTGAATTCTTCCTTCACTTCCTCAGTTATCTCCAATCCTGAGATACGGTCAGAGGTTATATCGCCACCATAAACTGTCAGCAAAAAGGAAAAAACAGTCATTTTCAAATCCCCTACACCCCCTCCCTATCTCTGTAACCTCCTCCAGCCCCTACACCCCTCCCTATCTCTGTAACCTCCTCCAGCCCCCTACACCCCCTCCCTATCTCTGTATTTATATAGATGACCTGGAGGAGGGAACCGAGTGTAGGGTGTCGAAATTTGCTGATGACACCAAGATTAGGGGAATGGCAAATTGCGCGGAGGGTGTGGAGAGTCTGCAGAAGGATCTGGATAGGCTGGGCGAATGGGCCAGGAAATGTCAAATGGAATTTAATGTTGGCAAGTGTGAGGTGGTCCACTTTGGTAGGAATAATGGTAGGAAGGATTATTACTTACGTGGCGAAAAACTGCAGCAGGCGACGGTGCAGAGGGACCTCGGGGTCCTTGTGCATGAGCCGCAAAAACCCAGCCTGCAGGTGCAGCAGGTGGTCAGGAAGGCGAATGGGATGCTGGCCTTCATAGCGAGGGGGATTGAATATAAAAGTAGGGAGGTCTTGCTGCGGCTGTATAGGGCATTGGTGAGGCTGCAGCTGGAGTACTGTGTGCAGTTTTGGGCGCCGCACCAGCGCAAGGATATTTTGGCCTTGGAGGGAGTGCAGAGGAGGTTTACTAGGCTGATGCCGGAGTTGAGGGGGTTGAGCTATGAGGAGAGGCTGAATAAACTAGGCTTGTACTCGTTAGAGTTTAGAAGAATGAGGGGAGATCTCATTGAGACGTATAAGATGATGAATGGGATGGATAGGATAGAGGTGGAGAGACTCTTCCCGCTCAAAAAAGACAGTAGGACTAGGGGGCACAGCCTCAAGATAAAGGGGGGGGTGGTTTAGAACGGAGTTGAGGAGGAACTTCTTCACTCAAAGGGTGGTGAATCCCTGGAATTCTCTGCCCGTTGAAGTGGTGGAGGCTGCCTCGCTAAATATTTTTAAGACGCGGGTTGATGGGTTTTTGATAAGCGAGGGGATTAAGGGTTATGGGGAGAGGGCGGGAATGTAGAACTGAGACACGACAGATCAGCCATGATCTTATTGAATGGTGGGGCAGGCTCGAGGGGCTAGATGGCCTACTCCTGCTCCTATTTCTTAAGTTCTTATGTAACCTCCTCCAGCCCCTACACCCCCTCCCTATCTCTGTAACCTCCTACAGCCCTCCCTATCTCTGTAACCTCCTCCAGCCCCCTACACCCCCTCCCTATCTCTGTACCCTCCTCCAGCCCCCTACACCCCCTCCCTATCTCTGTAACCTCCTCCAGCCCTCTACACCCCTCTCTATCTCTGTAACCTCCTCCAGCCCCTACACCCCTCCCTATCTCTGTAACCTCCTCCAGCCCCTACACCCCTCCCTATCTCTGTAACCTCCTCCAGCTCCTACACCCCTCCCTATCTCTGTAACCTCCTCCAGCTCCTACACCCCTCCCTATCTCTGTAACCTCCTCCAGCTCCTACACCCCTCCCTATCTCTGTAACCTCCTCCAGCCCTTACTCAGTAGATTGGGGGGCATGGGGGAGCGGAGACAGGGAGTTGGAGAGAAAACAGAGAGAGAACAAGAGAGAGCGAGAGACAGAGAGAGAGACAGACAGACAGATAGAGAGAGAGAGACAGACAGACAGACAGAGAGAGAGAGACAGAGAGAGAGAAAAAGAGAGAGAGAGAGACAGACAGATAGAGAGAGAGAGAGACAGACAGACAGATAGAGAGAGACAGACAGACAGACAGATAGAGAGAGAGAGACAGAAGGAGACAGAGTGAGTGAGAGTGTTGGTGAGTGCTAGAATCTTTAACACTGCCTCAATGTGTGGCTGGTGGGTACTGAGTGCTGGCTCTGCGTTTGATCTCCCCACTAACTCAGTGTTTACATCAAGGGGTCACCAAGCAACGCGCCCACCCCTCTCCCCCCCACCCCACCCCCACCCGGCTCCTCCAGCCCACCACACCCTGCTGCTACCTCCCTATGACTGGGCCTGGGGGTAGCTGCGAGTGTCTGAGCGAGTGTGCGTGTCGAGTGCCGACTCTCTCTCTCTCTCTCTCCCTCCATCACCGTCTCCCCCAAGGGAGAGGAATGGCATTCCTGAATAATGCACTGGAATTCACCTTTTATCATCTATCCCTGGGCCATGCGCATCCCCAGTTTCCCTTGGAGGGACAGTTGAGAGTCACCCACATTGCTGTGTCTCTGGAGTCACATGTAGGCCAGACCGGGGTAAGGACGGCAGATTTCCTTCCCTAAAGGACATTAGTGACCCAGATGGGTGTTTCTGACAATCGACAATGGTTTCATGGTCATCAGTAGATTCTTAATCCCAGATTTGATTTGATTTGATTTATTATTGTCACATGTACTGGGATACAGTGAAAAGTATTGTTTCTTGCACACGAAACAGACAAAGCATACCGTTCATAGAGAAGGAAAGGAGAGGGTGCAGAATGTAGTGTTACAGTCACAGCGAGGGTGTAGAGAAAGATCAACAATGCGAGGTCGGTCCATTCAAAAGTCTGACAGCAGCAGGGAAGAAGCTGTTCTTCAGTCGGTCGGTATGGGACCTCAGACTTTTGTATCTTTTTCCCGATGGAAGAAGGTGGAAGAGAGAATGTCCGGGGTGTGTGGGGGGGGGTCCTTGATTATACCGGCTGCTTTTCCCGAGGCAGCGGGAAGTGTAGACAGAGTCAATGGATGGGAATTTTTTTATTGAATTCAAAATCCACCATCTGCCCTGGCAGGATTCGAACCTGGGTCCCCAAAACATCAACGACAATAAGAGTCTTGTGATAATAACATGAGGCCATCGCTTCCCCAGTCTCGATGGTTGGGGTGACAAGGGGAGGTGTGTGGAGAACATCGGGAACATTCTTTCTGAATCTACCCTGTCTAACCCTGTGTGAATTTTATAAGTTTCTATCAGATCCCCTCTCACTCTTCTAAACTCCAGTGAATAGAATCCTAACCCACTCAGTCTCTCCTCATATGACAGACCTGCCATCCCAGGAATCAGCCTGGGAAACCTTCGCTGTGCTCCCTCTATAGCAAGGAACATCCTTCCTCAGATAAGGAGACCAAAACTGTACACAATACTCCAGGTGTGGCCTCACCAACACCCTGTACAATTGCAGTAAAACATCCCTATCCCTCTGCTCAAATCCTCTCGCTATGAACATACCATTTCCCTTCTTTACTGCCTGCTGTACCTGCGCACTTACTCTCAGTGACTGATACACGAGGACTCCAAGGTCTCGCTGAGTATCCGCCTCTCTCAATTTACACCCATTCCAGTAATAATCCAGTAATAATCGCTGAGTATCCGCCTCTCTCAATTTACACCCATTCCAGTAATAATCCAGTAATAATCGCTGAGTATCCGCCTCTCTCAATTTACACCCATTCCAGTAATAATCTGTCTGTTTATTATTGCTCCCAGAGTGGAGAAGTCATTAAGGTTGGGAGGACAGTTTGAGAGAGTGGTTAATGAAGGAAGCACTATCCTGGGATTTATGAGCAGGAGCACAGAGTACGAGAATAAGGAGGCTGTGATAGACGTGAATCAGTCACTGGTTCAGCCTCAGCTGAGGCAGTGTGTGCCGTTCTGGGCCCTGCTCCTTGGGAAGGATGGGAAGGATTTAGAGACAGAATTGACAGCATTACGGGTAGAATATGGGGTGGGGGAGTGATGGTATCTAACCCCGTGCTGTACCTGTCCTGGGAGTGTTTGATGGGGACAGTGTAGAGGGAGCTTTACTCTGTATCTAACCCCGTGCTGTACCTGTCCTGGGAGTGTTTGATGGGGACAGTGTAGAGGGAGCTTTACTCTGGATGTAATCCTGTACTGTACCTGTCCTGGGAGTGTTTGATGGGGACAGTGTAGAGGGAGCTTTACTCTGTATCTAACCCCGTGCTGTACCTTTCCTGGGAGTGTTTGATGGGGGACGGTGTCGAGGGAGCTTTAACCCTGTGCTGTACCTGTCCTGGGAGTGTTTGATGGGGATAGTGTAGAGGGAGCTTTACTCTGTATCTAACCCCGTGCTGTACCTGTCCTGGGAGTGTTTGATGGGGACAGTGTAGAGGGAGCTTTACTCTGTATCTAACCCCGTGCTGTACCTGTCCTGGGAGTGTTTGATGGGGACAGTGTAGAGGGAGCTTTACTCTGTATCTAACCCCGTGCTGTACCTGTCCTGGGAGTGTTTGATGGGGGGACAGTGCAGAGGGAGCTTTACTCTGTATCTAACCCCGTGCTGTACCTGTCCTGGGAGTGTTTGATGGAGGGACAGTGTAGAGGGAGCTTTACTCTGTATCTAACCCCGTGCTGTACCTGTCCTGGGAGTGTTTGATGGGGACAGTGTAGAGGGAGCTTTACTCTGTATCTAACCCCGTGCTGTACCTGTCCTGGGAGTGTTTGATGGGGACAGTGTAGAGGGAGCTTTACTCTGTATCTAACCCCGTGCTGTACCTATCCTGGCAGTGTTTGATGGGGGGACAGTGTAGAGGGAGCTTTACTCTGAATCTAACCCCGTGCTGTACCTGTCCTGGGAGTGTTTGATGGGGGGACAGTGTAGAGGGAGCTTTACTCTGAATCTAACCCCGTGCTGTACCTGTCCTGGGAGTGTTTGATGGGGGGACAGTGTAGAGGGAGCTTTACTCTGTATCTAACCCCGTGCTGTACCTGTCCTGGGAGTGTTTGATGGGGGGACAGTGCAGAGGGAGCTTTACTCTGTATCTAACCCCGTGCTGTACCTGTCCTGGGAGTGTTTGATGGGAGGACAGTGCAGAGGGAGCTTTACTCTGTATCTAACCCCGTGCTGTACCTGTCCTGGGAGTGTTTGATTGGGGGACAGTGTAGAGAGAGCTTAAGGATTATTACTTACGTGGAGAAAAACTGCAGCAGGCGACGGTGCAGAGGGACCTCGGGGTCCTTGTGCATGAGTCGCAAAAACCCAGCTTGCAGGTGCAGCAGGTGGTCAGGAAGGCGAATGGGATGCTGGCCTTCATTGCGAGGGGGATTGAATATAAAAGTAGGGAGGTCTTGCTGCAGCTGTATAGGGCATTGGTGAGGCCGCAGCAGGAGTACTGTGTGCAGTTTTGGGCGCCGTACTTACACAAGGATATTTTGGCCTTGGAGGGAGTGCAGAGGAGGTTTACTAGGCTGATACCAGAGTTGAGGGGATTGAGCTATGAGGAGAGGCTGAATAAACTAGGCTTGTACTCGTTAGAGTTTAGAAGAATGAGGGGAGATCTCATTGAGACATATAAGATGATGAATGGGATGGATAGGATAGAGGTGGAGAGCCTCTTCCCGCTCAGAAAGGATAGTAGGACTAGGGGGCACAGCCTCAAGATAAAGGGGGGGGCGGTTTAGAACGGAGTTGAGGAGGAACTTCTTCACTCAAAGGGTGGTGAATCCCTGGAATTCTCTGCCCGTTGAAGTGGTGGAGGCTGCCTCGCTAAATAT
This sequence comes from Carcharhinus amblyrhynchos, assembly GCF_965287045.1. Lineage (NCBI taxonomy): Eukaryota > Metazoa > Chordata > Chondrichthyes > Carcharhiniformes > Carcharhinidae > Carcharhinus > Carcharhinus amblyrhynchos. The sequence continues at coordinate 138,532 of NW_027650160.1, forward strand.
ATTTAAGACGCGGGTTGATGGGTTTTTGATAAGTGAGGGGATTAAGGGTTATGGGGAGAGGGCGGGAAAGTGGAACTGAGCCACGACAGATCAGCCATGATCTTATTGAATGGCGGGGCAGGCTCGAGGGGCTAGATGGCCTACTCCTGCTCCTATTTCTTATGTTCTTATGCACTCTGTATCTAACCCCGTGCTGTATCTGTCCTGGGAGTGTTTGATGGGGGGACAGTGTAGAGGGAGCTTTACTCTGTATGTAACCCCGTGCTGTACCTGTCCTGGGAGTGTTTGATGGGGGGACAGTGTAGAGGGAGCTTTACTCTGTATGTAACCCCGTGCTGTACCTGTCCTGGGAGTGTTTGATGGGGGGACAGTGTAGAGGGAGCTTTACTCTGTATGTAACCCCGTGCTGTACCTGTCCTGGGAGTGTTTGATGCCTCATTAAGTGACTTTAGAAACCACAAAACGAACAGCATTTCCCCTCCTGAATCACAGCTGATGGAGAAATGCAGAAAACCACAAAACCAGAATTTCTTTGTGTCTCATTACCAGCCCATGAGAAATGTGTCACGCGTAGGAAGGGAGCCTCAACACCTGGCGAGATTTAAAAAGCAAAAATTGCGCAAAGCAATGAAATCACTATTAAAGGAGTGTTCCTTCACACCCGGGCTCACACACACACTGAAATCACTATTAAAGGAGTGTTCCTTCACACCCGGGCTCACACACACTGAAATCACTATTAAAGGAGTGTTCCTTCACACCCGGGCTCTCACACACTGAAATCACTATTAAAGGAGTGTTCCTTCACACCCAGGCTCACACACACTGAAATCACTATTAAAGGAGTGTTCCTTCACACCCGGGCTCACACACACACTGAAATCACTATTAAAGGAGTGTTCCTTCACACCCGGGCTCTCACACACTGAAATCACTATTAAAGGAGTGTTCCTTCACACCCAGGCTCACACACACTGAAATCACTATTAAAGGAGTGTTCCTTCACACCCGGGCTCACACACACACTGAAATCACTATTAAAGGAGTGTTCCTTCACACCCGGGCTCACACACACTGAAATCACTATTAAAGGAGTGTTCCTTCACACCCGGGCTCACACACACACTGAAATCACTATTAAAGGAATGTTCCTTCACACCCGGGTCTCACACACACTGAAATCACTATTAAAGGAGTGTTCCTTCACACCCGGGCTCACACACACACTGAAATCACTATTAAAGGAGTGTTCCTTCACACCCGGGCTCACACACACACACTGAAATCACTATTAAAGGAGTGTTCCTTCATACCCGGGCTCTCACACACACTGAAATCACTATTAAAGGAGTGTTCCTTCACACCCGGGCTCACACACACACTGAAATCACTATTAAAGGAGTGTTCCTTCACACCCGGGCTCACACACACACACACACTGAAATCACTATTAAAGGAGTGTTCCTTCACACCCGGGCTCACACACACACTGAAATCACTATTAAAGGAGTGTTCCTTCACACCCGGGCTCACACACACACTGAAATCACTATTAAAGGAGTGTTCCTTCACACCCGGGCTCACACACACACACTGAAATCACTATTAAAGGAGTGTTCCTTCACACCCGGGCTCTCACACACACTGAAATCACTATTAAAGGAGTGTTCCTTCACACCCGGGCTCACACACACACTGAAATCACTATTAAAGGAGTGTTCCTTCACACCCGGGCTCACACACACACTGAAATCACTATTAAAGGAGTGTTCCTTCACACCCGGGCTCACACACACACTGAAATCACTATTAAAGGAGTGTTCCTTCACACCCGGGCTCACACACACACTGAAATCACTATTAAAGGAGTGTTCCTTCACACCCGGGCTCACACACACTGAAATCACTATTAAAGGAGTGTTCCTTCACACCCGGGCTCTCACACACTGAAATCACTATTAAAGGAGTGTTCCTTCACACCCGGGCTCACACACACACACTGAAATCACTATTAAAGGAGTGTTCCTTCACACCCGGGCTCTCACACACTGAAATCACTATTAAAGGAGTGTTCCTTCACACCCGGGCTCACACACACACACTGAAATCACTATTAAAGGAGTGTTCCTTCACACCCGGGCTCACACACACACACTGAAATCACTATTAAAGGAGTGTTCCTTCACACCCGGGCTCACACACACACTGAAATCACTATTAAAGGAGTGTTCGTTCTGCAATTCAGTCTCGTTGGAGACATATGGGACGATTTATTTTCGGGAGTGCAGACAGCGGAACAATGGGATGTGTGAGTCGCACTGATTGATCAGGGGAGCTGGTGTTGCTGGGAGCAGGATAGGTGTATCAAAGGGCGATGGTTTTACAGAGCCTCCTTCCTCACACTGCACCTTTCCCGGGGCCAGTGTCTCTGTCAGTATGTATGATAAAAGATTAGTGAGCGTGAAATTCTGAGTTTTCATGGTCTGTGAGTTCAGATTTCGCTGCTGCTTTCCCACCATATCTGAGCCGCTGTGCGGACCAGCACGGAACTCTGTCTGTGCACCGTCTGGACCCTGTGGAGGTTAACCCTGAACTCCCTGCGTTGGAGCCCCAGATTCTTCATCACCCTCCCTCCCTCCCTGACGGCACGGTGCCCCAGTGGGTTCGCACTGCTGTCTCTCAGCGTCACGGACACGGGTTTGATTCCCAGCTCGGGTCACCGACTGTGTGGAGTCTGCACATTCTCCCCATGTCTGCGTGGGTCTCCTCCGGGTGCTCCGGTTTCCTCCCACAGTCCGAAAGATGTGTTGGTTAGGGGTGCGTTGGACTGCGCTAAATTCTCCCTCATTGGAACCCAAACAGGAGTGTGGGGAATGGGGGATTTTCACAGTAACTTCATTGCAGTGTTAATGTAAGCCTACTTGTGGTATTAATAAATAAACTTTAAAAAAATCTCCCTCTCTCCCCCCCTTCCATCTGGCTGAGACGGAGACAAAGAGAGACAGAGACAGAGAGAGAGACAGAGAGAGAGACAGAGAGAGAGAGAGAGACAGAGAGAGAGACAGAGAGACAGAAAGACAGAGAGAGAGAGACAGAGAGAGAGAGAGACAGAGGCAGAGAGAGACAGAGAGACAGACAGGGAGAGAGACAGAGAGAGAGACAGAGAGAGACAGAGACAGAGAGAGACAGAGACAGAGAGAGACAGACAGGGAGAGAGACAGAGACAGGGAGAGAGACAGAGACAGAGAGAGACAGAGACAGACAGAGAGACAGACAGGGAGAGAGACAGAGAGAGAGACAGAGAGAGACAGAGACAGAGAGAGAGAGAGACAGAGACAGAGAGAGAGACAGAGACAGAGAGAGACAGAGACAGACAGAGAGGCAGACAGGGAGAGAGACAGTGACAGAGAGAGACAGAGACAGAGAGAGACAGACAGGGAGAGAGACAGAGACAGGGAGAGAGACAGAGACAGAGAGAGACAGAGACAGACAGAGAGACAGACAGGGAGAGAGACAGAGACAGGGAGAGAGACAGAGAGAGAGACAGAGACAGAGAGAGACAGAGAGACAGAGACAAAGAGAGAGACAGAGACAGAGAGAGAGACAGAGACAGAGAGAGACAGAGAGAATGAGAGAGAGAGAGAGAGAATGAGAGATGATGAAATACAGAAACGAGATGCAGGAGAAGTCCTTTTTGGTTCTTTGAGCCAGTTCTCCCAGTCACTACAGTGATGGCTGATCCTCTCCCTCACTCCAACGCTCTCTCTCACTCCCTGTCACTCCTTTCGTGTCTCGAAATCTGTCTCTTCCCTTTCGAATCGCACTCAGTGGCCTCAGCTTTGTGTTTTCGAGAGTTCCACAGCTTCACCAGCCTTTGAGTGTAGACGCTACTCCTCATCTCCAGATGAAATGCTCCCCCTCTTCCCACCGCCCCACTACCCACCCCCCACACTCCCCCTCCCGTCTCCTCCCCGTACCCTGGGACCCCTCGTGCGAGAATCTTCCCCCCAGCCAGAGAAAGCTATGTCCCTGTGTCCCTCCCTGTCAGAGATTTATACATTTCCACCAGATCCTCTCTCCTCCCAATCCTGGACCAGTCGCCCCCAATCAGTCCGGGGGGGGGACCTCTCTATCAGCCCAGACTCTCGCTTTGCTCGACAGAGAGACTGAAAGGGAACACAGTCCCCAAGGTGTGAGCTCACCAAGACCCTGGACAACTGCACCTTCTCTTCCGAATGCAAATCCTCCGGCACTGAATCTCCTATTCCCCTCCCTCACTGCTTGCTGCACCAGGGACCCGAGTTCGATTCCCGGGGACACGGTGACACAGTGGGTTAGCACTGCTGTCTCACAGCGCCAGGGACCCGGGTTCGATTCCCGGGGACACGGTGACACAGTGGGTTAGCACTGCTGTCTCACAGCGCCAGGGACCCGGGTTCGATTCCCGGGGACACGGTGACACAGTGGGTTAGCACTGCTGTCTCACAGCGCCAGGGACCCGGGTTCGATTCCCGGGGGACACGGTGACACAGTGGGTTAACACTGCTGTCTCACAGCGCCAGGGACCCGGGTTCGATTCCCGGGGGACACGGTGACACAGTGGGTTAACGCTGCTGTCTCACAGCACCAGGGACCCGGGTTCGATTCCCGGGGACACGGTGACACAGTGGGTTAGCGCTGCTGTCTCACAGTGCCAGGGACCCGGGTTCGATTCCCGGGGGGCACGGTGACACAGTGGGTTAGCACTGCTGTCTCACAGCGCCAGGGACCCGGGTTCGATTCCTGAGGGCACGGTGACACAGTGGGTTAACACTGCTGTCTCACAGCGCCAGGGACCCGGGTTCGATTCCCGGGGGACACGGTGACACAGTGGGTTAACACTGCTGTCTCACAGCGCCAGGGACCCGGGTTCGATTCCCGGGGGGCACGGTGACACAGTGGGTTAACACTGCTGTCTCACAGCGCCAGGGACCCGGGTTCGATTCCTGAGGGCACGGTGACACAGTGGGTTAACACTGCTGTCTCACAGCGCCAGGGACCCGGGTTCGATTCCCGGGGGACACGGTGACACAGTGGGTTAACACTGCTGTCTCACAGCGCCAGGGACCCGGGTTCGATTCCCGGGGGACACGGTGACACAGTGGGTTAACGCTGCTGTCTCACAGCACCAGGGACCCGGGTTCGATTCCCGGGGACACGGTGACACAGTGGGTTAGCGCTGCTGTCTCACAGTGCCAGGGACCCGGGTTCGATTCCCGGGGGCACGGTGACACAGTGGGTTAGCACTGCTGTCTCACAGCGCCAGGGACCCGGGTTCGATTCCCGGGGACACGGTGACACAGTGGGTTAGCGCTGCTGTCTCACAGCGCCAGGGACCCGGGTTCGATTCCCGGGGACACGGTGACACAGTGGGTTAGCGCTGCTGTCTCACAGCGCCAGGGACCCGGGTTCGATTCCCGGGGACACGGTGACACAGTGGGTTAACACTGCTGTCTCACAGCGCCAGGGACCCGGGTTCGATTCCTGGGGACACGGTGACACAGTGGGTTAGCGCTGCTGTCTCACAGCGCCAGGGACCCGGGTTCGATTCCCGGGGACACGGTGACACAGTGGGTTAACACTGCTGTCTCACAGCGCCAGGGACCCGGGTTCGATTCCCGGGGACACGGTGACACAGTGGGTTAACACTGCTGTCTCACAGCGCCAGGGACCCGGGTTCGATTCCCGGGGGCACGGTGACACAGTGGGTTAGCACTGCTGTCTCACAGCGCCAGGGACCCGGGTTCGATTCCCGGGGGGCACGGTGACACAGTTGGTTAACACTGCTGTCTCACAGCGCCAGGGACCCGGGTTCGATTCCCGGGGGGCACGGTGACACAGTGGGTTAGCACTGCTGTCTCACAGCGCCAGGGACCCGGGTTCGATTCCCGGGGGGCACGGTGACACAGTGGGTTAGCACTGCTGTCTCACAGCGCCAGGGACCCGGGTTCGATTCCCGGGGGGCACGGTGACACAGTGGGTTAGCACTGCTGTCTCACAGCGCCAGGGACCCGGGTTCGATTCCCGGGGGGCACGGTGACACAGTGGGTTAGCACTGCTGTCTCACAGCGCCAGGGACCCGGGTTCGATTCCCGGGGGGCACGGTGACACAGTGGGTTAGCACTGCTGTCTCACAGCGACAGGGACCCGGGTTCGATTCCCCGGCAGCATGGTGACACAGTGGGTTAGCACTGCTGTCTCACAGCGCCAGGGACCCAAGTTCGATTCCCAGGGGCACGGTGACACAGTGGGTTAACACTGCTGTCTCACAGCGCCAGGGACCCAAGTTCGATTCCCGGGGGCACGGTGACACAGTGGGTTAGCACTGCTGTCTCACAGCGCCAGGGACCCGGGTTCGATTCCCGGGGGCACGGTGACACAGTGGGTTAGCACTGCTGTCTCACAGCGCCAGGGACCCAGGTTCGATTCCCGGGGGACACGGTGACACAGTGGGTTAGCGCTGCTGTCTCACAGAGCCAGGGACCCGGGTTCGATTCCGCAGGGGCACGGTGACACAGTGGGTTAGCGCTGCTGTCTCACAGCGCCAGGGACCCGGGTTCGATTCCCGGGGGCACGGTGACACAGTGGGTTAGCGCTGCTGTCTCACAGCGCCAGGGACCCGGGTTCGATTCCCCGGGGGGCACGGTGACACAGTGGGTTAGCACTGCTGTCTCACAGCGCCAGGGACCCGGGTTCGATTCCCGGGGGGCACGGTGACACAGTGGGTTAGCACTGCTGTCTCACAGCGACAGGGACCCGGGTTCGATTCCCGGGGGGCGCGGTTACACAGTGGGGTTAGCGCTGCTGCCTCACAGCGCCAGGGACCTGGGTTCGATTCCCGGCTCGGGTCACTGTCTGTGTGGAGTCTGCACCTTCTCCCCATGTCTGTGTGGGTTTCCTCCGGGTGCTCCGGTTTCCTCCCACAGTCCAAAGATGTTTGGGTCGGGTGGATTGGCCGTTGCTAAATTGCCCCTAAGTGTCCAAAGATATATAGACAGAGACCGAGTGATAGAAACAGAGAGAGACAGATAGATATACACAGAGAGAGGCAGTGGGGGTCTAGTAGAGGGGACAAAGCGGGGGAGAGGTTCCAGAGGATCAGACACCTCCACGCTATCAAATCCCGACAGAGTCATGGCGAGGTTGAGGGTGGGGAGCCTCCTACGCACCCTCACCTCCGACCACCCAATGGCAGCCTCTCAGAGTCCAAGATGGCCGCCACCTGAGGCCTAGTCTGTCGCTGTGAGGCCTGTGGTTGGGAAATGGTTAATGTGGAGGCCTCGGTGTGGGGAGATCGTGGGGCTATCACTTTTCAAGGAGCCATTGTTACACCTCAAAGGTGCTTTGAGGTGATTAAGATGTTATCAGGTGTCTGGGCGGATTCTCACCACTTATCTCCCAACTTGCAATCAAAGCCATTCTGACAGGGTTTAAGTGCACTTAAGAATACATTAGTAGAACAGGACTTAATTATCCCTGCACCAGGGAACAGCGGTGTTTGTGTGTGTGTGTTTGCCTGAATACTGGACCGGATTGCGTTACACACATTCCCCGTCACCCCCTCAGTTTCATCACTGAGAGTCGCAAAGGACTGGAATGTGTCAGACAGAGAGAGTGGGGTGGGGGGGGGCGCGGGTAGAGAGCAAGGGGGGTGGGGTTAGAGAGAGTGGGGGGGGTTAGAGAGAGTGCGGGGGGTTAGAGAGAGCGGGGGGGTTAGAGAGAGCGGGGGGGGTTAGAGAGAGTGGGGGGGTTAGAGAGAGCGGGGGGGGTTAGAGAGAGCGGGGGGGGTTAGAGAGAGCGGGGGGGTTAGAGAGAGTGGGGGGGGTTAGAGAGAGTGGGGGGGTTAGAGAGAGTGCGGGGGGTTAGAGAGAGTGCGGGGGTTAGAGAGAGCGGGGGGGTTAGAGAGAGTCGGGGGGTTAGAGAGAGCGGGGGGGTTTAGAGAGAGCGGGGGTTAGAGAGAGTGGGGGGGGTTAGAGAGAGTGGGGGGGTTAGAGAGAGCGGGGGGGGTTAGAGAGAGTGGGGGGGGGGTAGAGAGAGCGGGGGGTTAGAGAGAGTGGGGGGGGTTAGAGAGAGTGGGGGGGGTTAGAGAGAGTGGGGGGGGTTAGAGAGAGCTGGGGGGGTTAGAGAGAGTGGGGGGGTTAGAGAGAGTGGGGGGGTTAGAGAGAGTGCTCCCCCTGCTCTCTCTAACCCCCCCGCTCTCTAACCCCCACTCTCTCTAACCCCCCCCACTCTCTCTAACCCCACCGCTCTCTCTAACCCCCCCCCCGCTCTCTCTAACCCCCCCCGCTCTCTAACCCCCACTCTCTCTAACCCCCCCACTCTCTCTAACCCCACCGCTCTCTCTAACCCCCCCCGCTCTCTCTAACCCCCCCCGCTCTCTAACCCCCACTCTCTCTAACCCCCCCCACTCTCTCTAACCCCACCGCTCTCTCTAACCCCCCCCGCTCTCTCTAACCCCCCCACTCTCTCTCTAACCCCCCCCCGCTCTCTCTAACCCCCCCACTCTCTCTAACCCCCCCCCCGCTCTCTCTAACCCCCCCACTCTCTCTAACCCCCCCCCACTCTCTCTAACCCCCCCACTCTCTCTAACCCCACCACTCTCTCTAACCCCCACCGCTCTCTCTAACCCCCCCGCTCTCTAACCCCTCCCCCCGCTCTCTCTAACCCCCCCCCCAACTCTCTCTAACCCCCCCACTCTCTCTAACCCCCCCACACAAGATTGGGGGAAAGGCAAATTGTGTGGAGGGTGTGGAGAGCCTGCAGAAGGATCTAGATAGGCTGGGCGAATGGGCCAGGAAATGGCAAATGGAATTTAATGTTGGCAAGTGTGAGGTGGTCCACTTTGGTAGGAAGAATGGTAGGAAGGACTATTACTTACGTGGCGAAAAACTGCAGCAGGCGACGGTGCAGAGGGACCTCGGGGTTCTTGTGCATGAGTCGCAAAAACCCAGCTTGCAGGTGCAGCAGGTGGTCAGGAAGGCGAATGGGATGCTGGCCTTCATAGCGAGGGGGATTGAATATAAAAGTAGGGAGGTCTTGCTGCAGCTGTATAGGGCATTGGTGAGGCCGCAGCTGGAGTACTGTGTGCAGTTTTGGGTGCCGTACTTACGCAAGGATATTTTGGCCTTGGAGGGAGTGCAGAGGAGGTTTACTAGGCTGATGCCGGAGTTGAGGGGATTGAGCTATGAGGAGAGGCTGAATAAACTAGGCTTGTACTCGTTAGAGTTTAGAAGAATGAGGGGAGATCTCATTGAGACGTATAAGATGATGAATGGGATGGATAGGATAGAGGTGGAGAGACTCTTCCCGCTCAGAAAGGACAGTAGGACTAGGGGGCACAGCCTCAAGATAAAGGGGGGGGCGTTTTAGAACGGAGTTGAGGAGGAACTTCTTCACTCAAAGGGTGGTGAATCTCTGGAATTCTCTGCCCGTTGAAGTGGTGGAGGCTGCCTTGCTAAATACATTTAAGAAGCGGGTTGATGGGTTTTTGATAAGAGAGGGGATTAAGGGTTATGGGGAGAGGGCGGGAAAGTGGAACTGAGCAGCGACAGATCAGCCATGATCTTATTGAATGGCGGGGCAGGCTCGAAGGGCTAGATGGCCTACTCCTGCTCCTATTTCTTATGTTCTTATGTTCTCTCTCTAACCCCCCCCCCCACTCTCACTGTCTGACACATTCCAGTCCCTTGGAGCACACAATGAACAAACTGAGGGGGAGAGGGTTGCTGGGGAGGGGGCTGGGGGGGCGCTGGGGGAGGGGGCTGGGGAGGGGGTTGGGGAGGGGGCTGGGGAGGGGGCTGGGGAGGGGGTTGGGGAGGGGGCTGGGGAGGGGGTTGGGGAGGGGGGAGGGGGCTGGGGGGGGTGACAGAGGATCTCTGTAACACAATCCTGTCCGGTATTCACAATTCTCCAGATGGGGTCTGACCCAGAGCCTTATCCAGCCTCAGAAGTCCATCCCTGCTCTTGTATTCTAGCCCTCTCCACATGAATGCTAACATTGTATTTACCTTCCTAACTGCTGACTGAACCAGCACGTTAACCTGAAGAGAATCTTGAACAAGGATTCCCAAGTCCCTGTGTTTCTGATTCCCAAAGCCTTGAAGACCATCACTCTAAACCAGGGCGACCATTTCAACCCGGGGAAATAGCCTCTGAGAATCCACCCTATCTATTCCTCTCAACATCTTATAAACCTCTATCAGGTCGCCTCTCATCCTTCGTCTCTCCAGGGAGAAGAGTCCCAGCTCCCTCAACCTAAGGCATGCCTCCCAGGACAGGCAACATCCTTGTAAATCTCCTCTGTACCCTCTCAATGGCTTCCACATCCTTCCTGTAGTGAGGCGACCAGAACTGAGCACAGTACTCCAAGTGGGGCCTGACAAGGGTCTTATAAAGATCTCCCCAGAGAGAGAGGGTTAGAG